>NC_067228.1:849456-966956 GCF_019924925.1 Ctenopharyngodon idella
AACAAACTCAAAATCTTGCTCAAACTTGATGTAATGTATTTTTATATGACATATTTGAAAATAATAACACCATAAAATTCGGTCTTTTCCTCACAAAGCGTCATATAATAGCATGTTATGATCAAGGCAAACAGATTTGAGGCCACTTAATAATGTAAAAAAAAGTCTCAATTAAAAGCTGTAAATAATATATATATATATATATTGCTCATTGTTAGTTCATGGTAGTTAATGCCTTAACTAATGCTAACATTTGAGACCTTGTGTTCAAGTGTTACGATCAAATCAGACTTAAACAGCACAAAACAAGACAATAATAATCTTGTACAGAAACACAGACAGCAGCTCTTGTGGAAGAGTTTGCTTGATTATCGCTCTACAGACGCTCCAGTGAATAATTTTAGTACCTGAAGGCCGTGAAACACTCGACACCTGAGACAAAGCCTGGCTGAATAAACACAAAGACGCTCATTAAAGCGCAGCTTTAACTGAATGAAAATGATCTGCCCTCCAGCTGTTTTCAGGCTCAGATGTTGTGAAATTGTTTTGTGGTTTTACAGCTCAAGTGTCTCTTTATTTCTGAACACGCAGGAGGAGGAATTACAAGACGGACGTTTTTCCGGCTACAACAGCGCCGCGGTCAAAAGTGCTGCGACCAACACGATCCAGCAGCCGTCGATCCTGAAGGACACGGAAGTAAACCGGAAGAAGTTTGTGGACAGAGCGAAGCGGATCGACACTATATCCCGGGCGGCGTTCCCGCTGGTGTTCCTGATCTTTAACATCTTCTACTGGATCACATACAAGATCATCAGACACGAGAGCGCCAAGAAAGTCTAGTTCTTCTGCTTCATTTCTGATGAAACTACTAACAGAAACACTGTGGACAAAAACAGCATCGGCTCGATTTAACGTGACAGTCTTTGAATATCTGATGGTGTTCGTGACCAGCAATGCAGCTGTTTTTTTGAGAAAGGTTTCATACGAAAGACGCTGTTTTATATGATTGTCTTTTGGATCTTGATAGTTTTTATGAATGGAGTCGTCACTCTTCTCCTCTTTCTAGACACAGCAGCACATTTTACTGCACAAACACACGACAATTAGACCATATTGTAGATCTAAAAGGAAGATTCTCACTAAACCATCAATGTTCAGCTTATATTTCACCCACAAATCAAAAGAAATATTATAATATATGTTATTAAAAAAGTCGGTAAATATAATAAAATGTAATATAATTTAAATTAAAATTCATTTAAAAAATATATTAATATTTGAAAATATGTATGTTTAAATATTATATATTACACTATATTATATATTTAAAAATATATAAAATGTTAAAATACTTTTTATAATGTGTATAAAATGTATTAATATTTTAACATTTAGTATAATTTTTTTTTAAATATATAAGTGTAATATTTATATATGTTAATATTTTAAAACGTTATATAAATATATAAAACATCTTATATAAAATTGTAAAATATTTATATATTTCACAATTTAATACATATATAACAATTTAATGTAAGATTTTTTAATATATTACATTATATTTAAAAAATATTGCATACAATGCATTTAAAATATTACACTTTATGATATATATTTTACAAAATATATAAAATTTTCATTTTTAATATAAATATAATTTAATCTAAATATACAATATAGTGTAATACACACATACACACACACACAGACCTTTATCCATGACATGACTTGCAGAACTTGTTGAAATCTTTTCTCTCAGCTGTCGTCTTAATTGCTTTGTATTTTGAAGAACACATAATAATGAAGATGACAGATGAAAAGCATCTTTGGCTTCGAATCTTTATCACGTTGTCTCTCATTAAGGTACGGTATGATGTAGATTTGTCCGTTTTCTCATGGCTGTGACACATAATCAGTTGTTTACATAATCAAATGGCATAACCAATTAAATGCTGCATATGCTGAACATCTTCATATTTCACGTCTACTGAGCCAATTATTGGAGATCAAAAATCGCTAGGTAATAAAAATGTTGCAATAAACGGCACACAGGAAATCACTTGATAAGGCATCCGTCCTGTACTAAGCTGTGACGGTTTAATTGGGCAGGCAAAAAAATGAATCCATTTCACTTTTTAGGAGCCTCCAAAACAATATTTGTGGTTTATATGTTGCTTAAAAATGTATTGGATGAACATATTATATTCTCTCAGATGTGACAATGTTGCATCATCCTGTAGCTCGAGCTGAGAAACTGAGCTTGCAACAGATGAGTGATGCAATAACTACTGTTAACCTAGTCAGAATAAGAGCGCAAGTTAACTAGTTCACCAACACAAGAGTTCAAAGTATTCCTGCTCTGATGAACCTTTTCAACTCTGTAACTTCATGAATCTAAAAGCATATATATTAGACTAGATACTTTATGAATTATAACTTGGTTATTTACAGAATGAAAAGGAAAAACAACAATTCTGTCAAAGTCAGTCATTGCTCATGATTTTCATTTTGATCCGTGCCATTTGATCAAACAAGTTGAACAAACAAAATGATGTCACTTCCTGCAGGATGATGCCATTAAGGAACTGGCTTTTGTTTTGGATTTGGATGGAAAGTGATATTAGGACACATAAAAAAATAGAATACATTTTAAATTGATTAAAATATCTTGATACAAGTAGTAAAATACTGAGTTTTTTTATACAGGTTTTTAATGCATACTCTTTAATTAGTCAAACTAAAACTTATAATCATTATTTACAGTCATACATATATATGCAACAGAAACTACTGACTCTCTCTTTTCCAGCACTTTAAACACGGTTGCTACTTTGCGTTTAATGAAGATTAAGGAAAATAGTCAGATGCCATGGTATAACGAGCGCTCTCGCACCCTCAAGGGAGAAGACCAAAAAACGGAGCGCAGCTGGAAGAAAACAAAACTAGAGGTATTTCGCATTTAGTGGAAGGATAGTGTTACTGCATACAGAAAGGCCTTAAAAACTGCTAGATCTGCTTACTGTTCGACTCTAAATTAAATTACTGTCACTTTTTATCAATTTAATGTGTCCTTGCTAAATAAAAGTATTATTAAAAAAATAAAAAAAATAAAAAAATTATATATATATATTTGTATGTGTGTATATACATATACTTGTTTTTAATGTACACTCTTTAAATAGTAAAACTAAAACTTATTACAACCTTACAACAAACTAGAGGTATTTCGCATTTAGTGGAAGGATAGTGTTACTGCATACAGAAAGACCTTAAAAACAGCTGGATCTGTTTACTGTTCGACTCTCTTTGAACAGAACAAACACAACTATTAAAAAAGGTTTAAACATTCACTGATGCTCCAGAAGGAAACACGACACATTAAGAGACGGGCGTGAAAACTTTTGAACAGGATAAAGATGTCAAAATTTTTCTTATTTTGTTTAAATATAATTTTTTTTCATTTAGTACTGCCCTTCGGAAGCAACACAAGACACTTAAATGTTTGCCAGAAGACAAATTAAGTACAATTTACCTTGATCTTCAAATTCAAAAGTTTTCACCCCCCGACTCTTAATGCATTGTGTTTCCTTCTGGAGCATCAGTGAATGTTTGAACCTTTTTTAATAGTTGTGTTTGAGTCCCTCAGTTGTCCTCAGTGTGAAAAGATGGATCTCAAAATCATACAGTCACTGCTGGAAAGGGTTCAAATACGCAAAAGATGCTGGAAAACTGAAGAATCTGCAGGACCTGGAGGATTTTTCTGAAGAATATTGGGCAGTTTAACTGCTCAGAACAAACAAGAGACTCATGAACAACCATCACAAAACAAAAACAGTCGTGGATCATCCAGGTAACCACACACAGTATTAAGAATCAAGGGGTTCATAAACTTTTGAATTTGGGTCACATTTATAAATTCAGCTATTTTTTTGTCTTGTGGACTTTATGTAAACATCGTTTATGTAAAATATCTTACTCAGGACAGTACTAAATAAAAAATGACACGCATTTTGTATGACCCCTCTTATTTTGTTAAAATTATTCACATTTTCACAGATTCTGCAAGTGGTTCACAAACTTTCAAGCAGCACTGTATATACACACTTGTTTTTAATGTACACTCTTTAAATAGTAAAACTAAAACTTATCACAACCATACAACAGACTAGAGGTATTTCAACAAAGGTATTTCGCATTTAGTGGAAGGATAGTGTTACTGCATACAGAAAGGCAACTGCTAGATCTACTTACTGTTCGACTCTCTTTGAACAGAACAAACACAACACTAGGTATTTATTTGATGCGGTGGCTAAATTAAATTACTGTCACTTTTGATCAATTTAATGTGTCCTTGCTGAATAAAAGTTAAAAAATTATATATATGTGTATGTGTGTGTATATATATATATATATATATATATACACACACACACACACACACTTGTTTTTAATGTACACTCTTTAAATAGTAAAACTAAAACTTATTACAAGCTTACAACAAACTAGAGGTATTTCACATTTAGTGGAAGGATAGTGTTACTGCATACAGAAAGGCCTTAAAGGCACAATATGTAAGATTTTTGGATTAAAATATCCAAAAACCACTAGAACAGTGTTATATATTTTATTGACTTGTGTACTTACATCATCCCAGATGTTTCGAAGAATGTTTAAATCCAGAGAAATAAGCAATTTTAACCAGGACACGGACCGTGTCCGTGCATCGCCTATCAGTGACATCATACCTGTGTTACCCTCAATTTCTGGTTTTATTTTGTAGATATTCTAATATCGATCTAGCTTACTGCAGTGTGTAACAGTGTCTCATAGCAGCCGCCGAGCGAACGCACAGAGTAATGTTATAACATCATTTTCAACACACTCAAATGTATCTAATATAATAAACAGTGCTACGTTACCCTACATACGCTTGACCGGAAGAAGCGGAAGCGGCGACTGTGGCATAATAAAAGTTCCGCTGCTCTCGAGCCGAAGAAATATATATTGTGCCTTTAAAAACAGCTAGATCTGCTTACTGTTCGACTCTCTTTGAACAGAACAAACACAACCCTAGGTATTTATTTGACACAGTTGCTAAATTAAATTACTGTCACTTTTGATCAATTTAATGTGTCCTTGCTGAATAAAAATATTAATTTATATATATATATATATATATATATATATATATTCACTTGTTTTTAATGTATACTCTTTAAATACTCAAACTAAAACTTATTTCAACCTTTACTTACAGTGAAAATGTTTCTATTAATAAATGCAAAAAAGAAATTCTTAAAAAAATAAACACATTACAAGGCAATCACTCTCACCTTTCTGACTGATCTCAGACATGATCTCCAGACTGACGACTGAGACGGACGGTGTTGCGGTGCTGATGCTGGTTTCCATGGTAACGCTGGCAGCAGCGAGGACACTTGAAGTGGATGATTGTTAGAAATATTGTCAGCGGTGCTTCTATTTGCTCTGGTCTGTCTGAAAACACGGTTTATCTTGTCGGTGTCAGAGGAGCTGAAAAAAAGAGTCTGGCAGACGAAATGAAGAGCACAGATTAAATGAAGCGCATGTGGACTGTTATTAAACATCACATCATGGGGTTGATTATTTGACAGAAATAGCAACATTAAACAAACGCAGAAAATAATTAAATATTTGATGCAATCAAACTGAAATTCTCCATGCGAGTCAGAAGAATTTGCATTTACAATACGGTCCTAATAATGCATTAACTAACATTAACAAGCAATACATTTAACATTAACTAAGATTAATAAATGATTTAGAAGTTTCTTCATTGTTAGTTCATGTTAACTAATGCAGTTACTAATGTTAACAAATGTTCTTTTGCTCAGAATTTATTTATGCATGCAAAACTACAAATCTAGTATAAAACCAAATAAGTTTTAATATTTGTAAACTACTGACAGTTTCTGCCTCTTCAAGAGAACATCTCTGTCCTGAATGAAATCTCAGTATTGTGTGTGTGTGATGAGAGGTAATTGATCCTCAGTATGTATTCTCACCGTATTTCAATTTGAGGATTCATTCTCCTAAGACACCTCAGAAAAACACAGCAGCATTTGATCTGCCAGTTCGAAGCTGCCGTTCCTCTTGGGAAACGTGTTTTCAGGCTGTTCCTCTCTCATTGATCAACATCCCACAGAGATTCAGACCTGCACAGAGAAACAGGAGCACAGAACATAAAAAACAAACAAATCCTGAGATGTGAAAGGAGTAATTCATCAGATCCAGTGACATGAGTATACTTACGGGTTTTCCCTCAAAAAAGATGTCACTTTCTCGAGGATGATGCTTTTAAAGAAATGGCTTTTGTTATTTAGAATTTGAACGTAAAGTGATAATCCAACATTAATTGGTTAAAAAAAACTTGGAAATGTCATACAAAGAGTAAAATATTGATCCTTTCATTTTTAATGCATGTCAAATATGTTTTTTAATAAAGATGTAGTGAATAGCTAGTAAATTTGTAAGACATTTAATCAAACATGGAATTTTGAAGTAGAAACACCAAATTAGTATTTTCTTGTCAAATGATCCAACTTTGAATATATGTATAAGGAACCTCAATATTTATAAAAATAATTCAGAATTTGAATGTAAAGCGATAATCCAAAAAATGGAAATATCAGTGACAGTCATACAAATAGTAAAATATTGATCTTTCTTCTTAATTTTAATGCATGATCTTTAATTACAGAGTGTTTTCAGTGAAGAACTATGTGTGTGTATGCAGTTTTCACTCAGAATAAATGTGAAATTTTGAAGTAGAAAGACTAAAACAGCATTTTTGGTAAAATGTAGTCCAATAATATTTGTTTTATTTACAACTTTGAACATATGCATAAGGCCAACAAAAGGCTTTTGCATCCAAATATTTATTTTCAACAGTAATCACACAAATATGTCCTGGAGGTAAAGGACAGAGAGTAATGGATGATCTGAACGTGCGGTGTGTTTCTCCACATGCAGCACGTGTTTCCCTGTGGAGGGCGAACTGCAGGGCGAGGCGTGACTGACTGGGTCGTACCGTGCTGCTTCACCACTGAGGGCAGCTTAAGTGTTTCCTGTGGAAATGTCACAGAAGTATTAGAGCCGTGAAGCCCCGGAGAATCTTAAGAGGCATGGAGACTCCGGCAGAATCTCCCAGCAGAAGCTCATGGACACTCTCCGGGCCTGTTAATCATTCAGCATGGATTTGGATCGAGGTGGAAGGATGCCGAGCTGAAATTTCATTTCCTTCCTATAGAAAATGCAAAGTAATATGCGTTATTTTATTTATTTGATGTTCCTTGTGCTCTTTCTGCACTTTTACCAAGAAGTTTTATCTCATATTTGATGAAGTTTGCATCATTGATTCTGTTATTTATTACTGTGAAGCTGCTTTGAAATGATCAGTATTGTATAAAGCGCTGTAGAAATAAAGTTCCTTTACCTAGAGACGAGACGCTTCCATCAGAGCGACTTCATCAGTGTCCAGCTGCGTGTCAATCAGCCGCTCCACGAGTCTGCTATAGGCTGTGCCATCCACCAGGGGGCGGAGCCTCTTGTTGTACCGCCCCCGTTCCCTCTGCCACTCCTCCCTCAGTCTCTGGAGCGGCTCTAAGGAGGTGTCCGATTCCTCCTGCCCCGTCATTTCTCCCTCCCCACACTGGAGCACGGACGACACGTCCTGCATTATAGTGCGTATCTCTGTCTCTAGAGTCTGAGCCAGATCTGGAGCGGCTCCGCGTGACCTCGGGCTCGCCAGCAGCTCGATGTGATGCGACGCAGGCAGGAAGTCACACAGCGAGTGCAGGAACTGCAGCAAACGCAGGTCGTCCCTGTAGAGAAGGAGAACACATCGCATCACTTTAGGAAGCAAAAGATTTCAAAGAGGTTGATTGGTTCTCAAGATCGTGTATGTGTTTCTGAGGAGAGTTTGCTCTAAGATGAACAGATTCAAATGAATCTCATACATGCGGATTCAGTTTCTTTTGAAATAAAATAAATCACTGCATTTCACATTTACACAAAAACTGGTCAAACACCTTCACAGTTTACAATAATGTCCTATTAATTAACATTAGCAATAACTAGCCATTTGCTACAGTTTTTAATCATGTTAGTTAATAAAAATTCAACTGTTCATTGTTAGTTCATTAAATAATATTAACAGATACAACTTTTGATGTATTACTAAATGTTGACTTTAACATTAACTAAGATCAATAAATGCTTTAGAAGTATTTTTCAATGTTAATTCATATTAATGTAGTTAACTAATGTTAACAAATGAATCCTTAATGTAAAGTGTTACCAATATTACTCAATATACATTTTACATGACAGTTTTGGATAATCATATATTATATTATATTATATTATATTTTACCAAGTTGTTTTAAAGGAATAATTTAGTGAATTAAGTTGTCACCATTTTTGTCAAGCTCCAAAAGTGGGGAAAAGGCACAAAATTATTATTATTAAATTACACATTTTTTTTTAAATGATTTCTGTGTTACTCATTTGTAATGAATCTTTTTTTGTAAATTTATTTAAGTACCTTATTTTAATTTAATTTAGAAAATGCTGTTACAATTTATTTACTTTGCTGTATTAAGTTGCTTCTTTGTTATATATCCTGTTATATATACATATATATATATATATATATATATATATACACAGGTGCTGGTCATATAATTAGAATATCATCAAAAAGTTCATTTTTTTATTATAAATTATTTTTAAAAATGAAACTTTCATATATTCTAGATTCCCTATATGTAAAGTAAAACATTTCAAAAGTTTTTTTTTTTAAATTTTGATGATTAGAGCGTACAGCTCATGAAAGTCCAAAATCCAGTATTTCAAAATATTAGAATATTTCCTAAGATCAATCAAAAAATGGATTTGCAAAACAGAAAAGTTAAAGTTCTTTAAAGTATGTTCTTTTGTGCACTCAATACTTGATCGGCAGGACATATTACAGCAAATGACTTGCTCCTAGCACAAATTACTGCATCAGTGAAGTGTGGCATGGAAGTGATCAGCCTGTGGCACTGCTGAGGCACTATTGAGCCTTCAGATCATCTGTATATTGTTGGATCAACTGTTTCTCATCTTTCTCTTGAAAATATCCCATAGATTCAGGTCAGGCATATTGGCTGGCCAATAAAGCACAGTAATATCATGGTCAGCAAACCACTTGGAAGTGGTTTTTGCACTGTGGGCAGGTGCTAAAGTCCTGCTGGAAAAGGAAATCAGCATCTCCATAAAGCTTGTCAGCAGATGGAAGCATAAAGTGCTCCAAAATCTCCTGGAAGATGGCTGCATTGACTTTGCACCTGATAAAACACAATGGACCAACACCAGCGGACGTCACGGCCCCCCCAAATCATTATTGACTTCAGAAACTTCACACTAGACTTCAAGCAGCTTGGATTCTGTGCCTCTCCAGTCTTCCTTCAGACTCTGGGACCATGATTTCAACATGAAATGCAAAATTTACTTTTGTCTGAAAAGAGGACTTTCGACCACTGTTCACTGTCCAGTTCTTTTTCTCCTTAGCCCAGGTAAGATGCTTCTGATGTTGTCTCTGGTTCAGAAGTGGCTTGGTAGTCCTTTTCCTGAAGATGTCTGAGTGTGGTGACTCTTGATGCGCTGACTCCGGCTTCATTCTACTCATTGTGAAGCTCTCCCAAGTGTTTGAATCGGCTTTACTTGACAGTATTCTCAAGCTTGCGGTCATCCCTGTTGCTTGTGCACCTTTGCCTACCCAATTTCTTCCTTCCAGTCAACTTTGCATTTAATATGCTTTGATACATCACTCTGTAAACAGCCACCCCATTCAGTAATGACCTTCTGTGACTTACTCTCTTTGTGGAGGGTGTCAATGATTGTCTCCTGGACCATTGCCAAGTCAGCAGTCTTCCCCATTAGTGTGGTTTCAAAGAACAAAAGATACCCGGAATTTATACTGTAGGGATGGTCATTTAATGAAACTCAAATGTAAATATTCTAATATTTTGAGATACTGGATTTTGGACTTTCATTAGCTGTACGCTCTAATCAACAAATTAAAAAAAAAAACCTTTTGAAATGTTTTACTTTACATGTAGGGAATCTAGAATATATGAAAGTTTAATTTTTTAAAATAATTTACAATAAAAAAATGAACTTTTTTACAATATTCTAATTATATGATCAGCACCTGTATATACACACACATATATAAACACACATTTTTATAAGCAAAATAAAATTCTGTGAAGGAACAGAATAAAATTTGATATTAATAGTCTATTAACTATTAACTGTGTATCTATTAACTAGTAATCTTGTATAAAATATAAAAATATATGCATTTATGTAAAATTGTATATTTAACAATATTAAACAGTAGTAATGATAATCAAATACATTATATATTATTAATACTATATAAAATAATACTTTATAATATTTTTTTATAAAGTACTATTATTTTTTTATTTTAATATTTTATATATATATATATATATATAAAAATAATAAAGTATTATTTATTTATTTATTTTTTAGTATATATATATATATATATACACACACACACACACACACATACTGTAATTAATGGCTTTGCATTTCTGAAGTCATGTGAGGCAACAAAATGAAATTCAGTATTAACTGATAATCTAAAATGCTAAAATGAACAGAAATCAATGCTCATCCGCCATGTTTATGACCATCAGCAGGGCAAAGTAATGGTGGTGAACACAAAATCACATGAACAGAGACTCCAAGAGAAAAATACTAAACATTGGACTTGATCTGTACCACAATTCATCTCCATAAACCTGAATGTTTAAATAAAAATTTTAGATTTGGTCATTTGAGATCAATAAAATGATCACAAATCTGTTTGTTCTTGGCATCTCTGTTCATGTTTTTGTACTCCACCCCACTGATGGTCATAAACATGGCGGATGAGCAGAAACACACTGACGTCTTCACCTGCACAGGACGCTCAACACGGCCTGAAACTGCGATTTCTGCTCCCAGCGGAAGAGCCTGATGTCAGACGGGTCTGCGGCGAACCGTGGATCGACGTCCAGCCGCTCCACTCGCAGCGACTCCTGCAGCCAGCCCTGAACGTCCGCCAGCGTGTGATCCGAACACTCCACGAGGAAAAACCACACGTCCAACACCGCCACCAGACTGAGCAGGTCTTCTCTGGCCTCCTCTGAACACACAAACCATCAACATCACTCTCATACCGCTGTCGCTCGTTCTCAGGCCTTTTCAAATAAAATTTAAGGCTTATATGTATGTATATATATATATATATATATATATATAAACCTACTTAACACTTGAAGACTTTTTAAGGATCTGACCTGTGTTGAGTTTGCTGTCCTGTAACAGTCGTGGATGAAGCTTCCCCGTGGAAATATCTTTTAGATCCACTGAGATTTGCCCGCAGTAGTGAGAAACCCGAGCACAATCTCCAGGAGGGGATCCGGATGATTCTTTGGTGCTATAATGGAGCATGATGGGACATTTGATGCAGCCTGAGGTTAATAAAGGAGCCACGTCGGTGATGGCGACAAGGGCAAGTCTTGATACGGTGCTGTCGCCGTCAGCAGAACAATCAGAGCGTTTGATCTTCTTCGCAGCAGGCGGGCCGTGAGCGACAGACGCCGGAAACCGTAGGATCCTAGTGTTCATAACGGGAGCGGCTCCAGTTTGACAAGAATCCACGACGATCGAAGCGCTAATATTCATTACAGACCTTCAGGAAAAGACAAAGCATTATATGTCTTTGATCTGCAAATTATCAATTTATCAGCAAATCATCATATCAGAATTATTTCTGAAGGATCATGTGACACTGAAGACAATGAAAATTCAACTTTGATCACAGGAATAAATTACACTTTACTATATATTCACATAGAAAACAGATATTTTACATTCTAATAATATTTCACTATTTTTACTGTATTTTTGATCAAATAAATGCAGCCTTGGTGAGCAGAAGAGACTCTTTCACAATAACAAATCATGCCGACCTCAAACTTTTGAATGGTAGTGTAAATGAAAAATATTAAATCCGAATCATCCTTTAGTGAGAATCATTGCAGAAAACATGCCTTTATTATTTTAGGATTGACATATTTCAGGAGTGACATACGTGTTATTTGTGGGTCTCAGAACGACACCGACGATCAAACTCTGTCCAATGACTCTCTGCCAGACTCTGTCCACGTTCAGAAGAGCTTCAGCACATTCAGTCTGCATCCCGTCATCCATAACGTCAAGCTCTTCATCTCCAGCATCATCTTCTCCAGCATCATCCCACAGAGAAACAAGCCCTTCCTACGGCACAGTTACAGACAAACTGCATCTAAAAATATGTTAAAGTGTTTACTATGAAATTTCCAGTGCATTTTAAAGAGGATCTATTCTTCTTTTTTCCATCTTCATCCTTTTTTAGTGTGTAATGTTGCTGTTTGAGTTCTTCTCTATATCAGTGTCAGTGTTTCTGAACTCCCTGAAACAAGTTTTCTTCACAATATTCCTCATTTAAATAATTCATACGCAGAACAAAGGGGCGGGGCCTGGTTGAGTTAGTTAGTAGTGTGTTGAAACTGGCGGTTATGGTAAGGGGCGGGACATTTCCCAAACACCAATCACAACACACTGCTCCAGCCGACCAATCAGAGCACATTGTGCTTTTCAGAAGGAGGGGCTTCATAGAGACAGGAACTAAACAGAGCGTTACTGACAGACTGGGAAGAGAGGAGCTGAACAATGTCAAAAATAACATTCAAGCATGAAAATCTGTCCTAGTAGAGCTCAAAAACAACATCAAGACTATATAAAAGAGCATAATAGGTCCCCTTTAATCAATTTTTATTTGATATTACTATGAAAGAACCTGTTCTGGAGGTAATATCACATGTTCTCTGCCGGATATCAGGTCAGTTAAGGCCACTAATGACTGCAGTATGAGTCTGTCTTTGACCTCCACGTCTCTCTGAAGGTCTTCAAGGAAGTTCATGCCGCTCTAAACAGCAGAGAAGAAGACAGACTATTAACAATGGATGTTATATTAACATGACGCATTATATAAACATGACACATGTCTTAATGCATATCTAAACTGCATTTACAGTTATGCAGGTGTGGACAAAAAGCACCAAAAGTCCATATGATTTGTGCACTGTATTCCTGAAGTCATATGATGCTTTGTGTGAAGAAAAGACACACATTTTACATTCAGATTAAAAACAAGGGCTTGTTAACGCATGACGGCAGGTTTGATGCTTCTCGCATGTGTCAGAACTGAACACGACGACAGGTCACGTGTGAGACAAATCATCACATGACTTCAGAAGACTTGAAATACGGTGCACAAGTCATATATGATACTTTTTTTTTTTTGGAGCTTGTATGCAATGCTTTTGCAATGTAACTTCTAGTGCATGACTGAAAACAATTTTACTTAGTTTTTAAAAATTGAGATATGCATTTTAATTATTGTCTGTACTTTTTTGGAGCTTTGGAACAGGGTTATTATAGTTAAATAAAACTAAAACAAACAAACAAAACTAACTGAAATAAAATAAAATATGTTGCCATTGAAACATTTCTCATTTTCATTTTGTTTAACTTGATTAAAACTTTGTAAAACTTATTAAAAAACAAAACCTAATAAAAAAGACAAAAACACAACAAAATTACTAAAACTTTAACAAAAATAAAATATAAAATATTTTAATAAAAAACTGCATTTCAGGGTGCATTTTTGGCCACAAGATGATTTAAAATAAGATGAAACAAGCTTTAAAATAAGCTAAACCAGCTAAGAATCAACATGTCATCTTAACATTTTTATTTAAAAAAATGGATAAAAAAAAAGATAAATACAAAATAAAAATAGATAAATAAATAAATGACCAAAAATAAAAAATAAATCAATAATAATACAATAAACAGACAAATAAATAAATAAATAAAAATAACAGATAAATAAAAATAAATAAAAACAACAAATAATGTAATAAAAATATTGTATAGCTTTGCTAAGTACAAAAAATATTATTTAATAATATTTAATTAAAATAACACTTGGAACTGTTGTGTTACAGACAAAATCATGTGAAGTTTCTACAAACGAAAAATCCTTTTATGTTCTACAGAAAAAAATAACAGCAAACAGGTTTGGTGAATAAATAACGACATCTTTGGTTGAAATATTCTTATAATATTTCCATTTTAGAAGAGAGTAAACGGTTCTATAATCCTAAATGTTTCCATCAGGCGCTTCATATATAAATTTCTTTTATTGGATTTAGTTTTAATTAATTAATGTGGTTTTAATTCTATTTTATGAAATAAACAGCTCGTAAACATACTTTATCACTAGAAAAATTTCTCCTTATATAGAACCTTTTTGGCATAAAGTTTCATTAAAATCGAGTCAAGAACCTTAGAGTTGAATCTTTTATTCTATCTGTTTAATTCATTCGGTTGAATTACCTGCAGTCTGGATTCTAAAGCTTGAACTGTGAGGAGGTAGTTCTCCTGCGCTGCGTCTGATGTGTTCAGGACGTCACCCGTCTGATCGTCCACACTGCAAAACATTTATAGTTTTAACAAAGAGCTAATTCATATATTTAATAGAAACAGAGATGGGCGGTTCTCAACTGGTGCACGTCTGTCCTGTCTAGGTTGCAGACAGCAGTGAGAAATCAAACTATTAAATGCAACTAATCATGTGAAATGTTTCAGCTTAGTTTGATAAATGTAGGTGAATTCTATCAAACTCTACGGAGCTGGATGTGCGATATAAACAAAAACAGTTGAGAAGCGCTGATCTAACAGTGAGAGATGAAGATGGAAACGCTGACGGACAGAATAAGTGATGCCGCACAGATCCGTGAGCAGGAAGCTGCTGAGCAGCTCTCCAGATGAATCCTGCTCCTCGAACACGAGCAGCATCTGATCCGTCCCGCATCCCACGAAATCATCGACGAGCAGCAGACGCACTCCTGTCCAACACGACACCACCTGACATAAAGAGCACAGTGCATCTGAATAAACTTCAAGAAAGTGAAATAGAGGAAAGAATGTGGCTTAATTAATATATTGAATGAAATGAAAAAAACTGAATACAAGCTTATTATTTAATGGCAAGTTTTACTTAAGTCTCTGTGTAAACGTTCCTCTTACTTAAAAGAGTTCGCATATGCTGAGATGCATCATGATAATATATAATCTGACATTTTCTGCTGCTTTGAAATGTTCTGGTAACCTTTAAATGCAAGTCCTGCTAGCAGCTTTTATACTGTGCGTCAGTAAGTCCTGTACAGTAAACTCCTGTGCTGTGATTGACAGGATGTGCCCACAAAGAGCTGCAGTCTGCTTCCTGTTTATCGTTTATTAAACACGTCAAACCTCTTAAGAAGTGTAACAGCAAACTGAAGCTGCTGTCGAGGTCACAAACTGCATTTTGGGATGCTTTTTAGGCTGCAAGATAATTTAAAATAAGACAAAACAAGCTTTAAAATAAGCTAAACCAGCTAAGAATCAAGATGACATCATGTCATCTTAACATTTTTATTTAAATAAACGTCCCACGGTTTTGGAAAACCTGAACAATATATGAAGGAATTTCAAAAGTGTGATTTCTAGACCTGAAAATCCTAAAAAGTTGTGGTATTAGGTGATACCACTGGGAAAAAATGGATTAAAAAATAAAAAATAAATAAAAATAAAAATAAATAAATAAATAAATAAATAAATAATAAATGACTAGAAACAAAAAAATAAATAAATTTATTATTAATAATAATAATAATAATAATACAATAAATAGACATAAAAAAAAACAGTAAAAGTATTGTATAGCTTTGCTAAGTACAAAAAATATTATTTAATAATATTTAATTAAAATAACACTATATAGCAATAATAAGCTGTTAACTTAAAATAATAATAATAATATTTTATATAATAGTTTAATTTAATTTGTTTAGTATTGTATAATTTTATTAAGGGTAAAAAAAAAAAAACAATTTTAAGAACCTTATCCTGTAATATTAGTTAAAATAATTACAAAAAACTAAAATTTTATTTTATTTTATTATTTTAATATATTGTCAATTCTAGTTCCTGTAAATATAAAAATGTTTTATTTATAATCATTTTTAATTGTATTTTTTTTTTCTAATTTTTTTTTTTATACAAATTAGTAGCTGTCATTATAGCATTACAACAGAAATATCGTCCCAGATGACAGGAACCACTGCTTCAGACGGCACAAGTGTTGTAAAAAACTAAATTACCATTGAAAGGCCGATTACAGTTTAACTTACACTTAGAAGGGAATCTCAGGAAACGCATGAGCTCATAAAATATGAAAATCCAATGCAAAATGCTTCAGATAAAGGCATCTGCCAAATACATAATCTCTCAAAATCCAGATCATATTTTGCTTCAAAATCAAAAGAAAATAATTCCCTCTCTCTTTGTGTTTTAAACTTTAGATTGTTCGTTGGTCGTTGTATTTCGTAGGTTTTTAGTGCTGAAAAAATGTATCGTTCCTGTTATATAAACAATAAAAAAATAAAAAAATAAATTAAAGCTGCAAGCAGCATTTACTGGGGTTCAGGCATTTAAGGCCTTTAAACACATAAAAAGGTATTATATTTTATTTAGCAAGCATGTAAACACTTAGATCATAGATGGAAAATACCATTTACAGCCAACAGAGGCAATTTAGTAAGGAAAGATATGGTTTTTAAAGGTTTTTTGACAGTTATAGCGCCACCTATTGCCCTATCTCCACCACTTTTTTTGGGTGTCCTCAGATTGTGTTCATACATATGTGTTAATTTTGGTGAAAATTTCTCATTTCGTTTTGAAGTTATAGATACTTATATATATGAGAGCATAAAATGCAAGAACGTCTTGATTGGATTTTTTTTGCCATTTCCTATCAAAATTTTGACATTTGGGCTGAAACGCATGGTAAACCAACTTAGGTTCCGTGTTTCCTATGGTGGTTTCGTCTCGATCGGACTAACGGTTTCGAAGATAATCGCAAAAGTTTTTTAAGCGCTGAATCACAACGTTGCACAAACCATAAGCTGAAATCTGACAAGTCTGGTATCGTTGGTCTCGGCAAGGATTCAGGAGTCTAAGCACGTGACTCCCGTGAAAATAAGTCGACCACACCCAAAGTTATACACATTTTCATCCAAAACCATTAAAAACATATGTTTTTAAAGCTTTTTAACAGTTATAGCGCCACCTATAGTCCGATCTCCATAAAAATTGGCGTGCTTCTTTAGAGTCATATGCTGCATGAGCTCACCTATTTTCGTGAAGATCTGAGTTTTCGTTTAGGCTTTTGGATATATTTAGCCACGCCCACTTTCTAAATGACCCTGTTACAGCGACCCAAAGGGTAAAGTTAAACTTTTTTTTGATATTTATTGATCTAGAGAATCCAGAGAATTGTCCTGCACTGGTTTCGTTCCGATCGGGCGAAAAACCTAGGACTAGTTCGCAAAAGTAGGTTTTTCACATATTTGTGAATAATTAATGAACGATTTGATTGACAGCATTGGTTCTTGAGGCAAAGTTGTTCAGCATGAGGAGATCTATCAAATGATATGAATATTGTGAAACACCACATGATTATAGATGCTTAAAACTCGTTAGCGCCAACTAGTGGCCGATTTCTTTCAAAATTCTTACAGACCTCCATTAACCTTGTCTAATAGGTGCTCAAAATTCATTGGCCGATGGCGGCCATGTTTTTTGAGATACGCCAATGTCCTCATAAACTGTCATGCCCACTTGGACCAAGACATTGCATGCCAAATTTCAAGTCGATCGGACTAACGGTTGCGTAGTTACAGCTGTTTTCATGTTAAGTTATAGCGCCACCTAATGTCCAATCGATGCATTTTTTTTATCGTGACCAAAGATTGAGCCCATACACACGTGAACCGAGTTTGGTGCAAATATCTCATTTCTTGAGTTATAGCCATTTTAGTAAAAGTGGCTCCGCCCACACCCCACGTTTTGGCGCCTCTTAGCGACCGTGAACCAAAATTTAGGACTAGGACTAGTTCACAAAAGTAGGTTTTTCAAAAAACCCAAAATACCCGAAAAGGGTTAGGGTTAGGAAAATTTAACAATTACAATAGGGTTTCAGCGCTACGCACTTGAACTACTAATAATAAAGCCTATTTGTAGCACATCACAGCATTATTTGAAAATGAAACACATTATCAGCACCATCAAAAGTATTTAAGAATGAAATCAAAATCGACAATTCTTATTTTTTATGGAATATTTCAGTGTTCATTATAAATGATTTATCTGTGATTGTTCTAAATTCATATTCCTCGTAATCTTGAATCAGAATAACTGATTGCAGCGACATCTCCCTCTTGAAGAACATTTGTTCTTGTTTGCAAAGCAGTTTCACTCGATATACGTCACAATGGGGAAATAAAGGCGAACGCAACTAACGTTTCATTAAAACGGATCACAAATAAACACTCACCTGGAAAGTGTCTTTCCACACAGCGCAGACGTTACCCTGACTGAAGGTTACGACGACGAGGCAGTCATTCTTCAGAGTGTGAACCAGCCGAATATTGAGCGGTTGCTCGTAAGGAAGAAGGCAAACATCCCGAGGAAGACCGTTCTCAAAACAAACCAGCTGTTTCATACTTGTGGCCGCCAGAACAGCTGATTTAAGAGAGCCGCCGACTTCTTCAGCGGAGAAAACCATCATGCACTGGATCACAGCGCTGTAAGCGTCCGGTACAAGACATGCAGCCTTACAGGGTTCTTCTTCTTCTTCTATGAAATACAGTATGTTTTCCACATCACTTCGGGTGCCATAAATCACTAGTTTTCTCTGATGAAGAGGAAGTTCACCAATAAACTTGACAGTCATGGGAACTGGTACTTCCTTCACACCGCCGGTCCGTGAGGATGCATAAAAAACAGAGTTTTCGTGACTCCAAACCAACGTGGGGCCCTGCAGTATTGAAATATTCTCTCTCATCTCGTATGGCAACGCAAACTCAACGTGAAGCTTTCGCTCGGTGGAAGTGCATACGGAGTAAAGCATGTATTTGAACGCAGACGTCCTCTTCTTGCACAGTTTCAGTAGAACACACGGCACTTTTTGTCTCTGTTGCACATCCACAGCAGAAGCGCAGTGAACGAGGTCCGTCTCGGCAGAGCTGTCCCTGTGCATCGGCTGTATTTTACGGTCTCTAATGGAGAAGCTCTGCGAGTCTCGGTTGAAGGACAGACTGCAGAACGAAACCTCCGAGCCTTTACGATGATCTCGGCTTTTTGAGCTTAAACTCTTGCGCTGGAAAACCAGCACATCTCCTCCAACCGAGAGCATTTCGATGAGCCGTTCTGCTGCCATCGCCTTATGACTCGACAGTCCACTCACATGATAAGCTGGAGGGAAAAAACAAGTGAAAAGACACTTAAAAACTATTAAAACTCATATAGTAAAAACTGCTTAATTTTATTCAGAGGCCCAAACTGAGCAAAAAAAAATTAATTTGGTTCAGATTCTGATATTTATATGAAATTCTGATGCTTGTAATGTAAAACAATGAGATCTTTATAACAGTATAGCAGATACTGACATAAAATACATATAAATATAATTAGTAGGATGATATTTAAATGCTTAGTTTTATGATCAAATCTCTATAGTTTTAAAACATATAATGCAATATAATAATGATTGACAGATGAACAAATAAACCTTCCTCAAAAGATGATGATCATATTTGATACTCATGATTTTTCTTATAGATGATGCCATTTTCATCTGAACATCTTTAAAAATGAAACTTGCATCAATCCTTGAACAAATCTTGTTTTTTTTTAAACTGAAATTGTGTAAATTAATTTCAATTAGTTTGTAACTGATACTATAGTGAAGTTTTGCTTTAATATAAAATGATTTTTAACTTGGGAATGATGTTATGGAAGCCCATTTCCACCACCGAAGAAAATAATCATAATTATGACATAAAAAGTTATAATTAATTATGACTTGGTATATCGTAATTTTGACTTTTTATCTCATAATTGGCTGTCATAATTTCGACTTTTTGTTATAAATGACTTGGTATTTCATAATTTTGACTTTTCATCTCATAATTGATTTAGTATGTACTAATTCCGACTTTTCATGTTATAAATATGAATTAGTATTTCATAATTTCGACTTATGTCATAAATATGACTGTCATAATTTCAACTTTTCATGCTATAAATATGACTTAGAATGTCATAATTTTGACTTTTCATCTTATAATTGACTTGGTATGTGATAATTTCAACTTTTTATGTTATAAATATGACTTATTTATGGCATACAATGAAGTTGTGCCTTTAATATGATTAACTTGGGCATGATATTATGGAAGCCTATTTTCGCCACGTAAGAAAATAAAATCATGTTTTTGTAAATCATAATTATGACATAAAAAGTCAAAATTAGACACACCAAGTCAAAATAATGACATAAAAAGTTATAATTAATTATGACTTTGTATGTCGTAATTTCGACTTTTTATCTCATAATTTATTTAGTATGTCATAATTTCAACTTTTCATGTTATAAATATGTCAGTATGTCATAATTTTAACTTCATATTATAATTGACTTAGTATGTACTTTTAGTTTGTCATAATTTCGACTTTTCATCTCATAATTGACGATGTACTAATTCCGACTTTTTTGTTATAAATTTGACTTTTAGTATGTCATAATTTTGACTTTTCATGTTATAAATGACTTAGTACATCATAATTTCTATTTTTTATGTAATAAATAAGACTTATTTATGACACTGTCAATTATAAGATGAAAAGTCAAAATTATGACATGCGACTTCGTATGTCATAATTTCGACTTTTTGTTATAAATTACTTGATATGCCATAATTTCGACTTTTCATCTCATAATTGACTTAGTATGTACTAATTCCGACTTTTCATGTTATAAATATGAATTAGTATGTCATAATTTCGGGTTTTTATCATAAATATAATTTAGTGTGTCATAATTTCAACTTTTCATCTCATAATTGACTTATTTAGACTTGTTATAAATATGCCTTAGTATGTAGTAATTCTGACTTTTCATGTTATAAATATGCCTTAGTATGTCATAATTTCAACTTTTTACGTTTTAAATGACTTAGTGTCATAATTTCGACTTAGTCATAAATATGCCTTATGTCATAATTTTAACTTTTTGTTATAAATGACTTAGAGTGTCATAATGTCTCATTTTCTTGTAAATGAATTAGTATGTCAATTTTTTAATCTCATAGCTGACTTAGTATGTACTAATTCTGACTTTTCATGTTATAAATTTGACAGTATGTCACAATTTCGAATTTTCATTATAAATATGACTTAGTAGGCTATGTCATCTCATAATTGACTCAGTATGTACTAATTCCGACCTTTTATATTATAAATGACTTGTCATAATTTCAACTTATGTTATAATTATGACTTAACGTTAGTATGTCATAACTTCGACTTTTCGTCTAATTATTGACTTAGTATGTACTAATTTCGACTTTTTATGTTATAAATAACAAAAAAACTTCAACTTTTCACCTCATAATTGACTTGGTATGTACTAATTTCGACTTTTTACCTCATAATGAATTTACAAAATAACGCTTTTTTTCTTATGAGGCGGAAATGAGCTTCCATATGACACAACATATGATACACTATTAACTCGCGGAGTTAATATATGACAAAATGCATAGGCTGGTTAAATACTATACCTCTCCATCACTTTCACACTGTTACTGGAATCTGTGTAAATATTCTCAAACGCTTCTTCTCTTCCTCAAAATGCGCGCGTAATTGCCGCACATCACGTTTTCCGGGTATTTCTTAAAGAAACAGTGCAACAGTTCAATCACTGTTTCACAAATAAGTGATGCTGTCATAGGCTTTTACTGCTTTTGGATCGCGCACATGATGCAATCATTTGCCTTTAATTGCCAGAGCATATCAAAGGAACTTTATCTTGCTGCACAAGCCCGTTCAAAGGTTAGTTGGACATCTCAGAGCCAACATGGCGTCATCATGTGTCCAGTTTCACGGAGTCTGCGATCTGTTCCGCTGAAGACCAGGCCACTGCTGACTGACAGTGAGCACTATCATGGCGGAGGCTGGACAGGCGGAATCAGAGCAGGTAATCAGACAGCGAAACAAAACAAGTATTACGCGTTTTATTCTCACATGAAATGGATTTATAATTACTATTTCGCTCTCTCCAAAAGGACATCGAGAGCAAGATCGAAGAAACACGACAGAGGTTTAAAAGCGAGTATGTTGAGGGTGAGTTAGCAGTGCGCTAAGTTCATAATCAGCACAATAACATTCATCACAGACGTGTTGATCTCATCATAATTGCACATTAATTCAGATATTAAATATTAAAAAGTATCCACAATGACATTTAACACTTTTGTGGATCATGTCCGTTTCGGTGAAGCATCATTATGAGAGCAGATGTTTAATATTTGATGTCACAGCTGTTAGATTCAACTGTCAGAAATCAAAATTCATTTTTGCTGTTGTAAAACTCGCACTAGAGAGATATAAGTTTTTCTGGGCTGTAGTTTGAAAACATACTCTCATGTAAATAACATTTCCTCAGTTTTAGACCTATAACTTGTATTGTGCAGTGTCAGAGTAGTGTGTTTATGTTTATATATATATGTTTATGTATATACATATATATACACTATAACTAATTCAAACCCTGCGCTGCTGTCACTAACTCATTCTCACAGAATCCCAAGACAAATATGACAGCAGAGACCTGGAGAAACTTCTGAAAGATGATGCTCTGGTCGAAGGCTACCTCACATGGAGACATTTTGTGGTGGAAGACACCTTAAAGATGATCGACGAGAGCTTGCAGTGGAGGAAAGAGTTTAATCTGAACGGTATGCATGCGTTTTTTACAGAACAGGCTGAAATGAGGAAGCTACTCACATGCATGACAGTTGCTGTTGTGTGAATCTTGTGAAATGTCATGTCCAGGCCACATTTACCAAAAAGAAAATGAAAACTTATGACAACTTTAAACCAATGACAACATGAGTTCCTTATGGGTGAATAGTGCATAATGACTTTACGCTTTGTCTGTTTAACATTTATAGAGATTTAAAGAATGGCAAATAGATCATAACGGTTGACAAGAACGGTTTTGTGCTAGCTTTACTTTCTAATGAAGACCCTTATTGTATTTTGTCTGAGCTCTGCTGCTGATCTTGAGCACGACACAATCCTCTTCTTGTCTGGACTTCATCCTTAAAAGCTTCAGTGTGTTAATTCAATCATTTCAGCTGATTTGTGCAACAAAATAACTTTCATTGCCACCAAAACAAATAGAGTCGGTGTTGATTTTCACTTATCAAATGTGCCATTAGGTTCACTGTGTTGCAAGCGGCCTCAACTGATACTGTTGTGATGACTCAGGAAGAAAATGTGATGAATGAATGGTATTTTATTTTTGTTTTCTTCTTCCTGTAGATCTCGTGGAGAGCAGTATTCCCAGGTGGATGTTCGAGAGCGGCGCGGTTTACCTTCACGGCTATGACAAAGAAGGAAATAAACTCTGTAGGTGGAGTTTAAATTTCCTTTCGCATGTTATAACCACAGTTCAGTGTGTCTTCATAGCGATGAAACATGCTTTTAAAAATTCAGTGAAAAACAGTGGAAATAATGCCTCAATTATCTGAAAATAGATTTTTACTGATTTAATTTTGAATCTTCATAACTACAGTGAGTGTTTGGTTGAAATGATGGATCTTTAATTAGAGGGGGAAAACTTTTCATGTCATTACAGAGCAAGTAAATCAACCTAAGTTTAAAAAAACACCAGAAAAAAAAAATATATATACATTTGTATATTTTTAGTATAATTTATTATAATTATATAAATAAATTAAAATGTTTATAGAATTAATATAGTTTATTTAGTATAATTTATAAATGTACTATAAAGTATATATATAATTTTTTTGTATTATTTTTATATATTCAATTATACTAAAAATCTAAAGTGTGTGTGTGTGTGTGTGTATATATATATATATAATATTTTGTATGTTTTTAGTATTTTTATATTCAATTATACTAAAAAGCTAAATAATTATACATATATGTATATAAATAAATCTAAATGTTTATATAAGTAGTACATTTTTATTATTTAGTATAATTCATACATTTACTATACCTTATATATATATACATACATAATTTTTGTTTTTAGTATTATTTTTTATATATTCAATTATACTAAAATCTAAAGATTTATATATATATATATATATTATATATATATATATATATATATATATATATATAATTAAAAAAAAAAAATATTTATTTAGATATATATATTCTTCTTACCCAGTCTTGGTGTAAATGAAGTGATTTTTATTACAAATGCAGCATTTACTTGCACTGAATTTCCCCTGAAGAATCAATAAATGATATCCATCCATCTGTATTTCTTTCCGTCTGTCTGTTTTGAATGCAGTCTGGTTCAGAGTGAAACTCCATGTTAAGGATGCCAAGATGATACTGGATAAGAAGAGGTATGTGGCGTTCTGGTTGGAGCGCTACGCCAAACGTGAGCCTGGAATGCCACTGACGGTCGTGTTCGACATGTCTGAGTCTGGACTCAGTAATATAGTAAGTTCTTCACTTTACTCTACATGCTCAGGTCACCTTAAAATAAAATGACCAAAGTCGGTTCTAAAAGGTTTCAATCCTGACAACACTACACTCTGCTGGTTTTGCACAAATAAAATTATAAATATTTAATGTTAAATATTTATATATATATAGATAGAGAGCATTTCTCTTTCAAAAGAACATGAAACACAAATAATATTTATAGCCCAATATTAGTATTTTTCCCCAGTCACAAGAGTGCATAAACCGATAAAAACAAGTGAACCTCGTTTGAATTTGTTCTGATTAGTCTTGGGCCGTTATTGACCCTCTGGCAGACATTTTAAGGTCATTAGCTGTATGAGTCGAAGGTGCAGAGGGACAGACGCCGTTCACTGGTTTAACACTCTGCAGATTAACGTGGCCTTTAAATCCCTTTGGTCAATCCAACTCGCTTGCTTAATCCGAGAGAGTTTCCCGTCAAACTGCAAATCTCCCCGTCTCATGTTTCTGCAGCAGAAACGCAGTCGTTTAATGCTGCTGGACGGCCAAAGCCGCAGCCTAATCAAACCTAATGCCAGTTTTATACAGGGGAATTAGTGTGCGCTTTAATTTGCTCCATTAATGCTTATCTTATATGACTGTAAATTGGTTTTGCATGTTTATAATATGAAGGACTGTCATGTGGAGGTGTCTTTACCATAGAGACTAGGGGTGTAACGGTTCTCTGTAAAATATCGAACCGCGGTGAATCTTAAATCTGACAACGCATCTATAATATGGTTTGTTGAAAAAACATCCAAGCGCCAGAAGACGCGAAAGAGAACTCATGCGCGCTGTGAGAGAAGTTTTGCGTGCGCACCCAGAAAGCCGCATCTCAAGACAGCGTGCGAATACTAAATTAAGTTCTCTTTTAACTCTTCTTGCGCTTGAATGGACAAAATTCACACAAAAATATGTCCAAAACATGCCTGTCTTGCAAAGTGTCCTAGCAAACATAGTAAGTTATGTCTTAAGTGAACGTAAACAGTCGAGAAAAACAACGCATGTGTTCAGTATCAGTATATTGGATCCGTGCATGAGGTCTTAAAGTGACAGCAGCCTAATATTCCTGCTGCTGTCTGTGTTTGTTAATGAAACAACAAATGACAAAGAAATCATTTACTGAATAACTTTTGTAACTTAAATCAATTTCTGTACCTGAAAACTACTGTTTTGCAAGCAAACGCAAAGTTTTTAGTGGGAACGCAAAGGTTTTGAGAGCGAACACAAAATTTCTCGGAGGAACGCATAACATTTGCAAGAGAACACTGCATTGATTTATCATTTTTCCTCCCATCTCATTTTTTTTTTTTTTTCCACCACCATGTCCCTTTTGGGGTTCTATATATTTGTGCTTTTGCTTTTAGTTTAATTATTTGCTCTCTCTCTCTCTCTCTCTTTTTTTTTTTTTTTTATTGATACAAAACGAACGTAAGTAATTTGAACCATTACAACCTTAATGGAGACATACTTTGATCAGATATATACAAACTAAAATGGAACTTTTTTTTATTTTTTTTTTTTAATTAAAATTAATAATTTAATTTCTGTTTATGAGTTAAGGTAGTTTCTTTCCCTTAAAGTGTGAACTTTTATTTTCATATGTGATTTCTTTGAGCTTTATGTTGCATTATAAGTGGTACTAAAGTACTGAATGTCGTGTTTAAACACTTACAACCGTTTGGAGAAACTGAAATTTGGCACATTTATTGCAAAGGATCTGAACATTATTCACACCAACTTTAGGCTCTCTAGCGCCACCATTAGCTCAAAATATTAACTCTGATTCTTGGAAAATTTCTTCATATAAAAATAGAAAAAAGTTGCTTTCCACCAATTATAACAGTGACCACGTCAAGATACTTGGTTTTCAAATAAATATTCCATATAAAAAGTATTCTATTGTTTTCTTGTAATAATCTTTCATTGAAATGTCAGTAATGCAAAAGCTTGTTGCTTCCAGGAATGAATATGGAGAGCAAATGTAAGCCTCAACAACAAACGAAGCGAAAGGTCACTCGAGCATTCAGTAAACACCAGGATTGCACAACCTGTTCAGATCAGAATGATTAACCAGTTGTAGTACAGTCTAGTAGTGTTCAGGTTGATCAGTGTGGGCATTCAGTGCTGGTTGAGCGGTGTGGTCTGGTGTTTGGATAGATTTGACCCCTAATGGTGACTTTTAACAGTTAATTAACTAATGGATTAACAGCAGCTTTACAGTTCAACTTGAGGCAATAGGTTTAGTCTTTAAGAAATGGGTCAGTAACAAACGCTTTCACTGAAATACATTCCTATATATTCAACAATTCAATGAAAAATTATTTATATATTAAATAATTTTGGTGGTAAATTTGGATTTTATGTCTATTTCTTTGTATAATCCCAGTGAATAAAATGCTTTACAAACAAAAAGCATTTTTTTTTTTTTTACTTCATGAACAAAAATTTTATAATAATGTAAAGCAGTCTTGTATGGAAGCTTGCTTCCGCCACTAAATAAAAAAATAAAAAAGGTTAATTGTGACTTTTTATCTCACAATTCAGATATATTATATATATAAAATCTCTCAGTATTGTGAGAGTTAAACTCGTAATTGCAAGTTAAGTCACAATTGCGAGATAAAGTCAGAATTGTGAGATATAAAGTCGCAATTCTGACTTTTTTCTCGCAATATCGAGATTTTATTATGCAATTCTGACTTTGTATCTTGCAATTCTGACTTTTTTCTCAGAATTAAGAGATATAAACTCGCAAGTTTCTGACTTTTTTTCTCAGAATTGTGAGATATAGTCTTTTTTCCCTCACAATTGCACATCATAACACACAATTGCAAGTTTATCTCACAATTCTGACTTTATAACTTGCAATTTTGACTTTATAACTCACAATTCTGAGAGAAAATGTCAGAATTGTGAGATAAAAATCTCAATTACCTTTTTTATTTTTTATTTCATGGTGGAAACAAGCTTCCATAGTCTTGCTCACTACTAGACAGGCAAATATATTTACCGTGGTATGAATGATATAGCAAAATCTCTACTGTTACACAGTATATACACCATCATGCCATCCAGCTCTAAGAATTAGACATTAAATCAATGAAGAAATGGAAAAACTCCAAGAACCGCTTGGAGAAACATCATGAAATTTGGCACATTTATTGCAAAGGATACGAACATTATTCACAACAACTTTAGGGTCTCTACTTAAAACCCTCTAGCGCCACCAATAATTTAAATGATGACTTTTTATGATTATAACTGCTGACTGTAGAAACACAAATCCTGCCTGGCAACATAAATCTGCTGTTCTTGACTTTGTATGTTGCTGCGTCTAACGTTCTTTCCTATATTCTTCTCTTCTAGGATATGGACTTTGTGAAATATATCATTAATTGCTTCAAAGTGTACTATCCAAAGTTTCTTTGTGAGTGTATTCTGTTTATTCTTTTTATTTTTTATTTAAAAATTTTATTTTGAAATTTTATTTGTTGACCTGCATGTCACATGACCATAAATCAAGAGAACTATGAACATGTGAATGTGTTGATAAATCATTGAAATATTAACTTAAAATCTCAGGGGACACTTGAAATAATTATTTTAGCTCAAAGGGATTCAGCTGAAAAAAAAAGTTTGGGAAATTTCTGTATTATAAAGAGAGATTTCCAAAATGTCTTGTTTCAAGATTATCAAATGTTGGTTTGTTTAAACATTTTTATGTGTTTTTGTTTTAATCACAGCCAAAATGATCATGTACGAGATGCCTTGGATCATGAATGGTGAGTTGTGATTGGTTCTTTGTAGTGATGTCTGGTCCAGCAGTTCATTTGTCCTAACTTGTCTTTTGTGTGTCAGCTGCCTGGAAGATAGTGAAGACGTGGCTCGGCCCTGATGCCATCAGTAAGCTCAAGTTCGTCACCAAGAGTGACATCCAGACGTACGTCGACCCCGAGCACCTTCCACCGTACATGGGAGGAACGGTGCGTAAAAATGAGAGGAAGATTACTTTGGACTGGGCTTTGACACACATTTCATGATTCCATTTCAATTCACAAGCTTGCAATTCGAATATTATTTTTTATATAATACATACCCGTTTTACTATTGAGTTTATGGTCGTTGAATGGCTTTTCTGAGGTAAATGTGCTGTTACGTGACATTGTTCTTAAGCTGTTTTATTGACGTCTTTCTGTGGTTGAAACACTGATTGATCGATCATATGAGACATGATTAATTTCACTAAGTTGTACTTTTTCTTTCAATATACCTTCTGATGTTCATGTTTATTTGGTGCTGTAACAAGTAGTAAAGCGGAAGAGATGACAGCAATATAACGGGACATTAAAGAGCCACAAAACCACATTTATTGCTTGAATTTTGTTATAATATTGACAGAATTTGAAAGCTGACACTTCTCCGTATCAAAAGTAACAAAGCACAACGTCAATTTATGATTTATCGGAAGAGAGGTGCGCTGCAAATCATGTTTAGTAAAGAATCAGTTAATTTCAAGAAATCAATATTTTCAACCCATCTGTAGCGTTAAGCAAAATACGGCTTTAAGATTTGTTAATATTTTGTTTTTAATCTAATAGGACCAATTCAAGTACAGTTATCCGCCTCTGCCGGACGACGACTTCCAGTCTCCAATCTGTGAAAACGGTCCAATCGTCAGCGAGGATGAGAGTGACATCAAGGATTTAGAGTCCGAGTCCAAAGACACTCTCGAGTCCAGTTTCAATTCTGAGCATTCCATCAAACCAAAGAAGGTATACCCCGTTTCCTCATGTCCAGGTCACGTTTCCCCAAAAATCCAAAGAAATTATATTTTGCAAGATTTTTTGCAGTGCATTTTACATACACACATTTTTGCATCATGGTTATTTTCCTTCTTTTGATTTTGAAATGTGGCCCAGACATGTGAGATTTAACTCCTCTATACCTGATTTACTGCTGTTTCTAACAGTGATTGTTTTCTTACTTTTTGAACTTCTGTGAATTCTTCTCATACTTTTGATTCAATCATGCATTAAAGCATGCATTTGCTTCTAAATCAAAACTCATCTCCCACAACTTGTGTGTTGAAATCAAATCAAAGCATGCTGATGCTGCAGCTGTAATAACGCGGCCGAGACCTTGAACTGAAGCTCCTCTTTCCATGTAATCTCTCTCTGTCTTCTTAGTGAGATGATAATCACATGTGATCAGGTTAATGTCAGGTGAATAGACTCCTAACTAGGGCTGGACACTATGAATAATAATAATAATAATAAAACTATCTGTGACATTTTTCAGCCTTTAGACAATGTTCAATAAATGTTCAATCTTAAACAGCAGTATTTACCCATGTATATTTTTACTAAAACATAAAACTTACAGAGAGAGTTTTTGACGACACAAACAAATAATTTATCATTTTTTAACTTAGAAGAACTGAAGCAGCTGATTCACACACAAAAAAAAGAATGCATGAAGCTAGAATAAAATGTTTATTTTTGTTTAAAAGCAGAGATTCTGTTCTTCCTTTTGAAAACGCTGGTGGGGAAAGAGTTCATTTTTTCTGATTTTTCTTCATGTGCTTTTGTCATTTTATTATTTTTTTTATTTTTTTAATTTAGGTTTAATTTATTATTAGTTTTTTTTTAGTTATTTATTTCCAGTTAAAGGGGTCATGAACTGATAAATCAAAATTGCCTTGATCAAAACTTTCTTGTTAATCCAAAAAACGGCTTATATTGAAGCCATATTATGACAATAGTGTGGCTAAGCACCGCCTCCACAGAAGATAAACACCTACTTCTACATCACTGCCTGTTTAGCCCCGCCCATTGATTTGCGCATGCAAGTAAACGCAGGTCTACGCAGAAACATTAAAGATGGCTCTGAAGACAACAAGATGCTGCGCAGTGCCAAGTTGTAGAAAAACACAGTCTTTGCTTTGCCTTCCTTCTGGTCCCAACAATAGGAAAGAGTGGATGAACTTTATTTTTAATGAAGTTCCAGAGCCCATCCTTTGTTCACTTCATTTTACCGCGGATTCGTTTACAAACAAGGCACAATTCGACACAGGATTTTCAGCAAGATTGAAACTAAAAGACGGTGATGTGCCGACTATATTGGATCAGACAGTAATGTCGCATCACACAAGTGTGAGTAACTGTTTTTACTGTTATTTCAGATCGTTTTATATGTACTGAGTATGCGTTTTTGAATTGTGATTTAAATTGTATACAGAAAGCGATCAAAGAACGCTCTCTTTATAATGGCGGAAGCTGTCAATCACAGCGCGAGTGTATCAAAACCTTCTGATGTTCATTCATGTTTATTTGGTGCTGTAACTAGTAGTAAAGCGGAAGAGATGACCGCGCTACAGCAATATAACGGGACATTAAAGAACCACAAAACCACATTTATTGCTTGAATTTTGTTATAATATTGATAGAAATTGAAAGCTGACCTTCTTCGTATCAAAAGTAACAAAGCACAACGTCAATTTATGATTTATTGGAAGAGAGGTGCGCTGAACTGAGAAATCAAAATTCCCTTGATCAAAACTTTCTTGTTAATCTAAAAACAGCTTATATTGAAGCCATATTATGACAATAGTGTGGCTAAGCACCGCCTCCACAGAAGATAAACACCTACTTCTACATCACTGCCTGTTTAGCCCCGCCCACTGATTCACGCATGCAAGTAAACGCAGGTCTACGCAGAAACGTTAAAGATGGCTCTGAAGACAACAAGACGCTGCGCAGTGCCAAGTTGTGGAAAAAACAGTCTTTGCTTTGCCTTCCTTCTGGTCCCAACATTAGGAAAGAGTGGATGAACTTTATTTTTAATGAAGTTCCAGAGCCCATCCTTTGTTCACTTCATCTTACCGCGGATTCGTTTATAATCAGTGACACTGTTACACTGCACAATGAACCACTTTCTGTATTTACATATGTATTTACATCCTGTTTGCATTGTTAGTTATGGTGAAAGCATTCGTGAGAGTGCAGAAATCGCGTTGCACTGCATTCATGTGTCATCTGCTCAATGCTTCCATGTGATGGAACAGATCTACATATAATGAAATAATCAACACTTTTCACGATTCGTTAATCTCGACAGCTGTAATAGTAAAAACATAGTAAAAGTATTCTAGAGGGTTCCACATGTAATACTTATTTCATATGCAAAGATGTCGGCCAATCACAGCAGTGGGCGTTTACACTGAAGTCTCACAGCAGACACGCCCCTTAAAACAGAGCGTTTAAATCAGAGGGCCAAAAGAAAATGGCCATTTATTTCTAATTTATGACAGTTTTTTGCATTATGAGTGCACCTCAGGAAACATTATAAAATAAAAAATAAAAAAATAATTAAAAAAAAGTTCATGACCCCTTTAACAATTTTAGTGCATCAACTTAAACTTACCAGTTTATTGCCAAGGCAACGTTTTTAATTTGTTTAGTTTAAGTTTTCCAACTATTTATATTTTATTGCAGCTTTTTTTAAATGAACAGAAATGTTTTTAATAGTTTGTTTATGATATTAACCCTCTTTCAAACCTGTGAGCTCCTGCATAAAAACATACAGTTTGAAAATGAGGAAAATAAGACTTAAAATTAGTATTGTAATTTTATATTACAGTCCAATAATATTGTTAGAATTTGTTGTTTAATATATTTAATAATAATCACAATAAAATCATTATTATTATTATTGTATATTCACATTGAATTGGTCAGATATATATGAATGTGGCCTATGAAAACTCGAGTGGATTTTTTTTTTTTTTTTACTTTTTATGGTTTGAGTTGGTTCTTGTAAAGTATAAACCCATTTTTTCCCAAGTTTTTCCAAAATCGTTCAGCCCTTTAAAGAAAAAAGTAAGTAATTTTTTTCTTTTCATTTTCTATGCAGCTGTTCTCCCCTATTCATTCTAGAATGATTAATTCTTTTCAGAAAGAGCTATTCAAGTCATCATTCCTGTATTTTTATAACTCTCTTTCAAACCCAGTGCATTGTGCTGCTTATCCGTCATCATCATTCAGCCCTGATCTGATCAAATCTTCTGTTCTGTTAGTGTGTCTGTTAGTAGACGTGTTGATTGACGTCACATCGAATGGACATGCTAATTATGAGAACGACGACTGACGCACTCAGATGAACTCATTGATCACTGCAGATTCATCATGTGACTCTCAAACTCTCAAGTTGAGCTCACAGGTTCAGATGAATTATTTGGCAAGAAATTAAGCTTTTAAAGGCTTCACCCATGATTGAGATGTTCACTCATTTTCGAGTTTAAAGGCCCGTTCACACCAAAAATGAAAACTAGCGTCCACACCACCTCACTAGACTGTTCTGTTTATTCTAAGTGCTGACGCTTTGACTGCTCAAGCTCTTCAAAGCAGGATGGATTCTGATTGGCTGTCAATGTTTTTATCATTCATCAGCTGGAAAAAATCATTCTGAAAGTGATTCCAGAGATACCGTTTCACTGTGTCGTTATTGTTATAGTTGTACTGTGGACAATGCTATTCTTTTATATTTAGAAGGTTTTAAAAATAAAAACAATATCTTTATTGTTATAGTTATCGTCCTTGGTGTGAACAGGCCTTAAGGCTGCACGATATATTGGGAAAAAAATTGATATTGCGATATGGCTTTGTACGATTGTCAAATTGAGCAGGCTTCGATTTAAGTAAGTAAATATATGTGCTAGCGGTCTCAGATGGAAGCTGTTGTGTAGCTCATGATACAGTGTAAGCGTCTCAGAACGGCTTGGTTCATTTACTGTGAATCAAGTGGTTTGGTGAGCCGCACGCGTGTAAATGAACATACAGCGCCTTCAATCTGAAACAGGCAGCGCATTTATTTATGTGGCAACCCGTAAAAATAAAAGCGTGGAAGACTTAAAATTAGTATTTTAATTTTACGGTTTTTTTTTTTGTTTTTTTTACAATCCAGTTATATTACAATTTATTTTTATTTTGTTTAAAATATTTAATAATAATAATAATAATAATATAGATATAATGTCAGAATTGCGAGTTATAAAGTCAGAATTGCGAGTTATAAAGTCAGAATTGCGAGTTATAAAGTCAGAATTACGAGGGAAAAAAGTCAGAATTGCGAGTTATAAAGTCAGAATTGCGAGATAGAAAGTCAGAATTGCGAGATATAAAATCAGAATTGCGAGATATAAAATCAGAATTGCGAGTTAAAGTCCGAATTACGAGGAAAAAAAGTCAGAATTGCGAGATATAAAGTCAGAATTGCGAGATATAATGTCAGAATTGCGAGTTAAAGTCAGAATTGTCAGATAAAGTCCGAATTACGAGGAAAAAAAAGTCAGCATTACGAGGGGAAAAAAGTCAGAATTGCGAGTTATAAAGTCAGAATTGCGAGATAGAAAGTCAGAATTGCGAGATAGAAAGTCAGAATTGCGAATTATAAAGTCAGAATTGCGAGTTATAAAGTCAGAATTACGAGGGAAAAAAGTCAGAATTGCGAGTTATAAAGTCAGAATTGCGAGATAGAAAGTCAGAATTGCGAGATATAAAATCAGAATTGCGAGTTATAAAGTCAGAATTGTGAGATAGAAAGTCAGAATTGCGAGATATAATGTCAGAATTGCGAGTTAAAGTCCGAATTACGAGGAAAAAAAGTCAGAATTGCGAGTTATAAAGTCAGAATTGCGAGATATAAAGTCAGAATTGCGAGATATAATGTCAGAATTGCAAGTTAAAGTCAGAATTGTCAGATAAAGTCCGAATTACGAGGAAAAAAAGTCAGAATTGCGAGTTATAAAGTCAGAATTACGAGGGGAAAAAAGTCAGAATTGCGAGTTATAAAGTCAGAATTGCGAGATAGAAAGTCAGAATTGCGAGATATAAAATCAGAATTGCGAGTTATAAAGTCAGAATTGCGAGTTATAAAGTCAGAATTGCGAGTTATAAAGTCAGAATTGCGAGATATAATGTCAGAATTGCGAGATATAAAATCAGAATTGCGAGATATAAAATCAGAATTGCGAGTTATAAAGTCAGAATTGCGAGTTATAAAGTCAGAATTGCGAGTTATAAAGTCAGAATTGCGAGATAGAAAGTCAGAATTGCGAGTTAAAGTCCGAATTACGAGGAAAAAAAGTCAGAATTGCGAGTTATAAAGTCAGAATTACGAGGGAAAAAAGTCAGAATTGCGAGATAGAAAGTCAGAATTGTGAGATATAAAATCAGAATTGCGAGTTATAAAGTCAGAATTGTGAGTTAAAGTCAGAATTGTCAGATAAAGTCCGAATTACGAGGAAAAAAAGTCAGAATTGCGAGTTATAAAGTCAGAATTGCGAGATAGAAAGTCAGAATTGTGAGATAGAAAGTCAGAATTGCGAGTTATAAAGTCAGAATTGCGAGTTAAAGTCAGAATTGTCAGATAAAGTCCGAATTACGAGGAAAAAAAGTCAGAATTGCGAGGGGAAAAAAGTCAGAATTGCGAGATAGAAAGTCAGAATTGCGAATTATAAAGTCAGAATTGCGAGAAATAAAGTCAGAATTGCGAGTTATAAAGTCAGAATTGTCAGATAAAGTCAGAATTACTTCTGACTTTACAACTCACAATTACAAGAAAAAAAGTTATGACATTAAAAAGTCGCAATTATCTTTTTTACTTTTTATTTCATGCCGGAAACAAGCTTCCATAAAAAATAAAAAAATAGTATGAATGTGGCCTATGAAAAGTCAAGTAGTTTTTTTTTTTTTTAAACTCTTTATGGTTTGAGTTGGTTCTTGTAAAGAATAAACCCAATTATGCACACCCAAGTTTTTCCAAAATCGTTCAGCTCTAAAAGGATTTTGCCTTGACTTGCAAATGACTTTGCAAAGTAATTTTTTTCCCTAAATCATGCGGCTCTAATCCAGTGCATCAGAAGTAAAAATCCCAGTCATTCTCCACAGATCAATTGATTCTTGTCTGCAAGTTCACAGTTGTGTTCTTCAAAAATTTTATTTTGCTTCAAATCAAATGTTTGCGATTCATCTGTTCGATTTGATTCCCGGCTTTAAACTCTTTATTGAAGAATCTTCAAAATTCTTATGCAAAAAAATGAATGAGAAAAACTCAGTTGCGCTCGATTACCCTCGTGTTTCTGATGTCCCTCTCTGTCTGTCTGTCTTAAAACAAGGACTGGTAAGACATTGTAGATGTTTCTACACCCTCAAGTGCCTGAAGTTTCCAGAGCAAAACCAGATTCATCTGTGTCCACTCCATTTCAACACCATACAAGACGCTTCTGTTTGTTCACCAGTTTCAAGCATTTCAGTGGCATTGCACATGATTTTAATGCCTTCGATTGATTTCACTTTAACAAACTACCGTCTGGTTACGGGGTTTATTCAGTTTGATCAGTCAGAGCTAAATGAAGAAGTTATTTTTGCCATTTTACATGATTATCTTTGTGTTGTTATGGTTTTAAACTCATAAGGGCTCATACACACTAAAGTTTGCTGTTGTTGGAAATCGAGAACCAGTTCCTGCAAAGTTACTGAATCTACAAGTCAGCTTTATTTCTACAGCACTTCATACACAAACAATACAGATGTTTCAAAGCAGCTTCACTGTAATAAACAGGAAAATAACAGTTAATGTTGTAAAATTCATGAAATATGAGATATTCAAATTCTCTAAAGACAATGGTGTCATTATTCAGCTCAAGTTAATGTTGAATCAGTTCAATTCAATAACAGCGTTGTTGTAAAATTAGTCAATTATGAAACAAATTTGATTCAATCTACAACTTCACAGCAAATTAAATTGTTTTATCTGAGATGTGAGTCTGAATTAAGCATGTAAAAAGATTCAAAAGAGATGTAATTGAGAATCACGATTTTTTGTGATGATTCAGTGACTCACTCATAAAGACTTCACTTGTTTCATTACTGGAAGAATCAGCACTTTAGAATGAATTTCTTGAATGAATAACTTGTTTGAGATGCATCGGCGCTGCACAGACCGATCGGCGTATGTCATCAAAGTACCGCAAGAGTGATTGGAGAGCGAACGACTCCTTATGCTTTTGAATCACTCTCGTGGTACTTTGATGTCATACGCTGATCGGTCTGTGCAGCGCCGATGCATCTCAAACAAGCCTAAGGATTCAATGACTCACTCAAATACTTCATTTGTTTCATTACTGGATAAATCGGCGTTTTAGAACAAATCTCTTGAATGAATGATTCAATGACTCACTCAAATACTTCACTTGTTCCATTACTGGATGAATCAGCGTTTTAGAATGAATCTCTTGAATGAATGATTCAATGACTCACTCAAATACTTCATTTGTTTCATTACTGGATAAATCAACGTTTTAGAACGAATCTCTTGAATGAATGATTCAATGATTCACCCAAATACTTCACTTGTTTCATTACTGATAAATCAGCATTTTAGAACGAATCTTTTCAATGAATGATTCAATTAACTGCTACTTTATTTCATCTGTGGAACACAGAAGATATTTTAAAATTATCTTGCTGTTTTTTATCCAAATAATGAAAGTAATTGGAGTGTTGTTTGGACCTCTATTTTTTTTTTTTTTTTTTTTTCAAAATATCCATTTACACCGTATTGAACTGTACTTTTATTTTAAGGCAAACGATTGTTTTAAAACTCAAAAGACTCTAATCAGTGCAGTTACTGATTCTTCATATGACCGCATGTAGTTAAAGATGCACAAAGCAAAGATTTGTTTTAATAAATAGCACTTAAATGAATCATTATTGTGTTTGGAAATGTAACAATTCTGGTTCCCCAGAGTCTGAATGTGTCAAAGACACAGTGAATCAATTGATTCCAAGGCAGTAAACTTTGTAACTTTTAACTCTTCAGCAACATATCCAGGCAAACACTAACCAGTTGATTTCAAGCTGATCCGACTCAATTCACCACATACAACGCATCATCTGAGTGTGTAAGAGCCCTGAGACCTTACAGAGGAACTGCTGTCATGTGATTTCTTTCTTCATTATTGTATCGTAATGACATTTTAACCACACTCTGAAATTTAAGCACCTATCTTGAGTTATTGTTATTATACAGCCACTATTGAATCATTTCAGTTTTGCACTAACACTCCATCAAAATGAAGCTGAATGTGACTTTCCCACATTTACATTTCATATATTAGAAGATATTTAACAACCCTAATGATCATCTGTGTGAAACACAAGTCTGTTTTTATTCCACCATTTGTTTCTGAAGAAGAAAACAATGTTTGTTCTTATTATGAGTGATTTTACTGATCGATACTGTGATTTAATACTGAGTGTGTGCCAAAATATAATCATTTCATCACTAATGACCAATTAATTGGTAACACTTTTCACATTAGTTAACATAAACAATACTTCTACAGCATCTTAAAGTTAATTCCAAAATGTACTAACACATTATTAAAATCAAAAAGAGCTAACATAAACTAACAATGAACAGCTGTATTTTTGTTAACTAATGTCAACAAAGAATAAATACTCTAACGAATGTATTGACCAATGCATTAACTAATGGGAGCTTATTGTAGTGTTACCAATTAAATAACGAATAGACACTAATGATTGATAGATTGATTTACTGACATATTGTAAAATGTAATATTTTGTGAAAAACATTTCATGTAATCTACTTCAGCTGTTTAATTTTGACATTTTCAATCAAACAGTGAATAAAGTCCAGAACATTTCAAATAAAATCAAACCTGCCTCTTTAATCGATGAATGCATCATACGGCCGATTGTAGCAACCAATGACAAAGTGACCTTTGACCCTTTAACCCCAGACACACATAATTTCCCAGTATCTGTTTTTCAGTCACGCCGACATTACGTGGGAGTTTCGCTTCATCTTTGTTTCACCCACATGTGCAGCACGAGCACAAAGAAAGTGTGTGTTCAGCAGTTTTCGTTTCATCTTCCTGACCTTCCCATGAGTGTGATTGGCGCTCTGAGACTGGAGAAAAGTTCCTGCAGTAGTTAAAGTGGTGTGTGAAGCCACATGTCTCGAGGGCTCGTGTTCACATTGGCCCTTTGTTCTGATTTCAGCGTCATGTTGCTGATGCCACTGATCCTGTTGGGACTCACATGTTGCTCGTGTTGACATAAATAGCCATGAAAAATGTCCAGTTGCTTTATTTTACTATGCAAAAAGAAAATCAAGAAGCTGAGAGGGAACAGCAAACACTGACTACAACATAATCACTTATTAATATTTGGTTGGTTTTCTGTTTTTTTTGCATGTTTATAATTTCTTCATACAACAGTCTGGCCAAAAATTATGTTGCATAATTTGGTATGTTTCATTGCACAAATAAAACAATTGACTCCAAGCACAACTACACAATATGACTATAAAATCTTTAATGATATTTGAATAAAGGGTGAAGACGGGCGTCACTGTACGCTTTGTTCATTAATTGCATTTTAAGATCAATGACAAAAAATTACAATGTTCATTCTACACTGTGACTTAATATACAAAACATTAATTTCCAGATAAAACAGCATTGCTGTTAATTTGTATAAAGTTGCATATTTGTTGCCATAAACTCTCATTAAAAATTAAAAGCGTTTATGCAGTGTTCATTCTACACATTTTGTTGATTTTGGCGCATTTGATCACATTCATGTGCACAAAATCAGACCTGATGTCATGCATTTGCGTTATCACATTCTAAAAATACAAAATGTCATGATGTTCCGCAGGTGAATTTCATTGAAGACGGTCAGAAGTCAGATGATCTTGACCGAGGAGAACCTGGACGACTGAGAGGGGCTAGAAAACCTACAACTACATTCAAGGGCACATTACTGCACATCAGGTAAACACTGTGCTGGTGTCTGATTCACTGCTGCGTCAGTCAAATACTGTCAAAATATAGTTAAAATAATTAAAGGAAGAATCATATTTAATCATTTTCATTTATATGCACTAATGTCACAGTAATAAATAGTCAATATTTACCTGCAGATATTATAAAAACATTTTGATATGAAAAAAATGACGATGAATTGATTCACTGAAATTAATCAAACTTATCAACTTTCAAAGTTCAAATGAGTCTCTTTTAAATCATCTCTGAACTTTTAATGAATTGAACTACTGAACGAATTCACAATGAATTGTGTTTAAAAGTTAAAGACATTTCGTGGATTGTATATAAAACTGAACCTCCTCTTAGGAAAAGATTTGATTTGTTAAAGTCAAATTATGCTCATTTCAAAGGTTTTAGGATTTTATATTATGGTAATGGTATGCTTCATATTTATTTCATCTGAAAATGAACATTTTATATAATAAATAATCACGTTGTAATGGTTATATCTGTATAATCCAGTTATTTAAATTCTTTTACAAATGAAAGATGCTTCATCTCATTTAATTATTTTTAAAGTCAGACTTGCGAGGTATAAAGTCAGACTTGCGAGGTATAAAGTCAGACTTGTGAGATAAAGTCAGACTTGCGTGAGATAGTCAGACTTGCGAGGTATAAAGTCAGACTTGCGTGATATAAAGTCAGACTTGCGTGATATAAAGTCAGACTTGCGAGGTATAAAGTCAGACTTGCGAGGTATAAAGTCAGAATTGCGAGATATAAAGTCAGACTTGCGAGGTATAAAGTCAGACTTGCGTGATAGAAAGTCAGAATTGCAAGATATACAGTCAGACTTGTGAGATATAAAGTGACAGGTTGCCCCGCCCTCGTCATCAGAGAAAAGAAAAGATGCTGCAAGAGGGATGGGGAGTTATTCTGATTCAAAATTTAACAAAATAATTATGCGCATGGATAATTGATTATAATAAATACTGCAGTATTCCATAAAAAAAAAATAGGAACCGTCCATTTTGATTTGATTGTGACTTTAACAATATATACTTGACATTTCCACTGCCTTATGGTGTGTATATACAGCACTGTTCTACTTGAGATTTACTGGCTGTAAATAAACAGAGCATTTCTAGCTGGGCGTGATGAATTAACGCTGCACACTAATTTCCATACATGCATTAATTATCATTCAGCTGCAGTCGTGCCTCTTCTTCAAATAAATGTGTTCATGGAAAACTCCTTTTGTTCAGTTTTCTTGCCTTATTCTCAAATCTAAAGCCTTGTTAAAACACATGACCGTTAAAACAGTTCCTGACGGCTGCACTGTAATTCCCAGATAACAATAGTTTTACTGTAAACAACAGCCGGGAAATGTAATCCCGCCAGGATCTTTTGAACTTTGCGCAGGTGATTGTTCACATTGTGACTCGGTGAGGCCGAGTAGAGAGATTTCAGTGGAAAATGAAAGGGAGGAGATTCGCCTCGGCCTCGCTGCTGCTCAGCTTTGATGTTTCTAATGGACGCGTTTCCCAGAAATCCACAGGGATCCATGACTGAAATAACTGGATTGCTATGTACGGCTTTTACTCGAACCCTGCGGTGGCCATGCGTTCTGCAGCGTTTCACGCAGAACATGTCGGATAAATATTGAACAATAATTCATGCGAATACTAGGGCTGGGTGTGAGATATGGAATATTTGCTGAATATGTGTGATGATTCATTTACATGGTTCAGTTCATACTGTCCAATTCAGTGAATCAATTCAAAACTTTGGTACAATGATTCATTTGCTTCATCTCTTAATGTTCATTAAAGTTTCCATGTGTCATTTTTCATTTAATATATGTAGGTAAATATTGCTGTTTATTATGTAAGCTTCTTTTGCCGCCACTAAATAAAAAAGGTAATTGCAACTTTTTATCTCACAATTCTGACTTTTTTTTCTTGCAATTGCATGTTATAAAGTCCGAATTGCGAGATATAAAGTCCGAATTGCGAGATATAAAGTCCGAATTGCGAGATATAAAGTCCGAATTGCGAGTTATAAATCCGAGTTGCGAGATATAAAGTCCGAATTGCGAGTTATAAAGTCTGAATTGCGAGATAAAGTCCGAATTGCAAGATATAAAGTCCGAATTGCGAGTTATAAATCCGAGTTGCGAGATATAAAGTCCGAATTGCGAGTTATAAAGTCCGAATTGCAAGATATAAAGTCCGAATTGCGAGTTATAAAGTCCGAATTGCGAGATATAAAGTCCGAATTGCGAGATATAAAGTCCGAATTGCGAGATATAAAGTCCGAATTGTGAGTTATAAAGTCCGAATTGTAAGTTATAAAGTCTGAATTGTGTGATAATCACAATCACAATTGTGGATAAAGGCATCTGCCAAATGCATAAATATTATATTAATAAATGGTATGAAAGTAATTAATGTTAACAAATGAAACCTTACTATAAAGATTTACAATGAAAATAATTAAATATGATTGTTCCTTGTGTTCATTTAGTTAAAAAAATAAAAAAATAAAATAAAACTTTACTGTATTTTACTATATAGATTTTTACTGTATATTACACCTGAAACATTTTGAATCTACTTGAGATTCGAATGATGCTTCCTCTGATTGGAACAAACACTATTTCAGAGCAAATACATAAATATGGAGATATAGAGATGTGTAGCTGTATCTCCCAAACATGAACAAAGTCACACTGCTGAAGGATTCCATGGAAATCCGTTCGGCTCAGCAGGTTTTTCGTTTCCAGCATGTTTCCTAATGAATGCAGGCTGTTATGTGAACACCATGTCACTCAGTGTGCGATATTTCAGGAAACCGTTCACATTTTCATCCATTAATCCATTAGTAAAGGTTGTGGATCTGTTCTTAATAATAGTGCATGTGTTTTCTTTCAGTCCATCAGAGGAGCTCAGCTTCGGTGCTAAAGAGTCAGACAAGAAGTGTTTGATCGTCCTCAACAACGTCACCAAAAACCACGTGGCTTTCAAGGTGAGGCTCAAATGTCACTTTTGAAGACGTCAGGAGAAAGTTATTCTTCCGTTTCTTCTATGGCAGCCCATAGAACCGTATTGTAAAAAGTTGTGAAATTTGGCACACAGATAGAGGTCAGTCCCAACATTAACCACAGCAATATTGTAGTGTCTAACTTAACCCCTCTAGCGCCACCATGGAATTCAAGTCGATTCGTTAAACTATTCTCAAATAACGTGCAAACGAATTTTACGTAGTGCTTGCGAAAATAGACGTAAGGCTCTATCTCCTCAACGCTTTATCGTATTCAGACCAAACTTGGTACGTGTCATCACAAGCATGACCTGAGGTTACATGCTGCTTTCCGGCGCAGCGCCACCTACTGGTTCTGATACACGAAAAATGGCTATTTTTGCTTATAACTCCTGAATGGTTTGTCCAAAAATCATAAAAGTCATTAGATTCTCGTTAGATTCAGGGCGCCATGCCGAGTCGAATGATATCCAATTGTCCCATATTGGCCATTTTGGGCGTCAGCCATTTTGAATTTTGGACTAAAATGCTGTATTTTATGAATGCATTAGCGTATCATTATGAAACTCGGTATGGGTCATCGGCACGATGCCCTGAAGGAGCCTGAGAAGTTTCGGGCCAGCGCCATCTAGTGGTGAAAACATTATTTACATGCTTATAACTTTGGATGTGGTTGACTTATTCCTGAACATGCTAGGTTTCGCCTTATGGTTGGTACAACGTTGTGATTTAGCGTTTGAATAACATTCATGAATATCTTTGAAACCGTTACTCCAGTTGAGACGAAACCACCGTAGGAAAATTGGAAACATAGGTCGTTGACAATACGTTAAAGGCCAAATGTCAAAAATTTGATAAGTGGCAAAAAAAAAAAAAAAGGGTAATTTTTTGTGTGTTCATACATATAAAGGTCTATAACTCCTAAACAAAATTAGATATTTTCACCAAATTTGGCACGCTTATGTATGGGGGCAATCTGAGGACACTCAGAAAAAGAGGTAGGACTGTACCACTTGGTGGCGCTATAATTGAACAAAAAAATGAAATTGGCTCTAACTACAGTACCGTTGGTCTGATTGACTTCAAAATTAACATGCAGTGTCTTTGTCTCAGTTGTTATCATAGTCCATTATGACATTGTTGGTCTGCTGCGAGCTTCCTTGTTTGCTTCTGTTGTGCTTGGCCTCTTAATTGCTGCTTGCAGCTATATTGTTTTATCTGGATCTGAAGTGTTAATTTCACAGCATTAAATGTTTGTGAAGTGGCACTACTGTCTCTTGAGAGCTGATCAGTAACAGTAATTAAAGGGGCTGCTGTATCCGCTGATGATGGGATTGCTCTCATTACACCCTCTCTACACTGCTTTACTGTTAGTTCCCTTTATTTAGTCTCATTGGTGGTTTTGTGTGTGCAGGTGCGGACGACAGCTCCAGAGAAGTACCGGGTGAAGCCCAGTAACAGCAGCTGTGAGCCTGGAGCCAGTGTGGACATCGTGGTTTCACTTCATGGAGGTAAAGACCACACCGATAACCTGCCTTTCTGTTCTTTTATTCTTCTGACACACAAGACTGTTGGTTCATGTTAGTCTAATTAAGATATTGCTGCAGATGAAGCGATTAATCTGGAAGCAGTTGAATGTCAAATTCGTCCCTCAGACCTACCCTGAATCTTTATATACTAAACAAGTGACAATTGCTCTGCGAGTCCAATCTCTGTTTCATGAATTTTAAGTATCCTTATCCTGGAATGATTAATAGTCACAGAAATGCACGATGTGTTGAACAAACTACTGGAGTAGGAGATCATTTTGAATGTGCATGAAATGAATCTAATAAGACATCATGTTGGATGGTGTTTCATCTACTACGGCATCATTTGATGTTTGTGTGTTTTAGGTTTCCAGGCGTCACCGCAGGACCGGTTCCTGGTCATGGCAGCAGAAATGGAGAGCAGCACCGGAGCCACCATCCCAGAGTTATCTCAGTTCTGGAAGGAGGTTTCAAGAGCCAAAATCATGGAGCACAGGTGACGTCTGTCAAACACCTGCCTCACACACACACACATTTTATATATATATATAGGAGTTTATACAGTATCAGCGTTTGCAGTTCAATGTATAAAATGTTCATGTCATGATACATTCCAACAATCAATTACGCTTGAGTGTCAAAACCATAATAAACCGTAAACAGGCACATGAACCGAAGAGAAAACAGTGTAGTGGCAACTTCTGAAAGGCAAACAGCAAGAATCACACTAACAGTGATCTGAAAGAACATGACACACATCAGTCACGACGAGCCGCTGACGCTTGACTCGCTGTCAGGAACGCGTCAGTGCCGCGAGGCCTTTGAAATGAGACTGGAGATGAGAAATGGTGTTCAGTGATGCTCTAGCTTGCTTAACCAGGAATTAAACGAATATTATTTCAAACTATGTTTCCCACAGGCTACGCTGTCACGTCCTAGAGAGTCCCAAGTCTATTCTGAGCAATTCATTTGAGAGTCCGTCAGTGACGCCCACCAATGACCAGCAGGATCTGCAGACGATGGTGAGCTGTTGTTCTTCAACACTGACTCTATTTACTTTCATAAGGCAAAAACATGTTTTTTCATTCACTGGTTAATTTTGAGATTTTGCTCTATTTCGTTTCCATAACACATCTTCTTTCAGAATAGTGGTAAATAAACATCCAAAATACACTTCAAAGGGTTTATTTTATTAGACCTTTTACACATCTATTTGCGTCTGTAGATTTCAGTCTTTAAACGTGGTGAGTTTCAGTCAGAAATCTCCACTTCCGCCGCTTTACTTTCACCAAACTTCACAGTTTTATTCATATCTATATTCTGAAGGTTTGTTCATATATAATTCGCCTGATTTATAGAAAGTTTTATTCCTAAAAACATGGTGACAATTAATTTACTCTAATAAAATGTAGTTAGAAAGCCCCAAAATTCAAGATATGGGGGCAAACATGTAGTTAATCAATATCACAGGAAGAGTGCTGTTTTTTTCTCCTAATATCAACACGATTGATTTTATACAACAGTTCATTAAACAAGAAGTTAAAATTAAGTAACTTACATTTTGGACACAATATTGCCTGTTTTTGCTCCATTTCGCCAATGAAAATCGTTCCAAACAAAGCCACAGCAACATTTTGCATCTCTGAGCAACACGCAGTGGTGATTCATTACTGAATGAATCATCCGTTTGAATGAATCGGTTGAATGAATGATTCAGTGACTCTCTGATTAAAACAGTCAAATGCATTTCTGAGTGAATCAGCCGTTTGAACAAATCGGTTAAATGAATGATTCAATGGCTCACTGATTAAAACAGTCAAAAGCGTCTCTGAACGAATCAGCTGTTAGAATGGATATGAATGAATGAACTGGTTGAATGAATAATTCAATTGAATAATTCGACTCGCTCAATGAATAATTTGACTCGCTCATTAACAGTGAATTGCTGCCACCTACTGGTGCTTTTAATTTTATATTTAAAGTATCTTTTCATTTTAAAAATTTCAAATATCAATATTCAACATTTGAAACATCAAAACATTTATGCATTTGTAACTGCAGGTTAACTGCATTCGTGTCCCTCTGAGCAGCATTAAACAGTCATTCTCTGCATTGCAAAGATGAATTTTGTTGATACTAACTTCATTTGATTGGTAACAGCGCTGTAGTGTCTTACAGTGTCTTCTATTTTAATTGAATTTACTGATTAAAATGTAAGAATTTGACACCAAAGATGATGCTCATTTAATTAGGTGCACAATGTTCCACAATAATAATGTCATTATGTTTGTTTCCACCAGCTGATGCGTGTTATGGTGACGAACTCGCGGCTGGAGCAGAAGCTGGAGATGTGTCTGTGGATGCAGAAGGTTCTTCTGCTTCTGCTGTCGTTTCTTTTGGCCCTCAGCTTTACTACTGCCTACTCACTGTGGACGTCATGAGACCGGTCTGACGCGCTAAAGACCGACACGCCGCCGCCGCTCCACCAGACGGACCTCAACCTCAGGACGTCCGTTCATCGGGTCACTGTGCTTTTACTCAGAACCTGAAGTTGTCACGCAGAACTGGTCGAACAGACGTTGGACAACAGAGCTAAAAGCTACATAATGTATTTTTATCACTCACTCTCAGAGAATAAACCACAGTTTAATTTATAATATGTGTACAATTCTGAAGATCATGCAATGTAATTAACTCAGTTTGATTTTAATATATATAGTATTTTATAAAAGTATGAATGTATGAAAAATAAAAGACACTTTTTGTCGACACTTTTATCATCACTATTGTGCTTTTTTTTGTGTCTCAATAAATACCGTAAGATGAGGGAAGAATAACAATGTGGATTTACTTTTAAACTGTAACATTTAGATAGTTAAGCTGATGATGATGATGATGATGATGATGCATCAGCCAAATGTGTTATTATGTGTTAATGTGTTACTGTACAATACAGTATCATAAAGTAAAACACTTTTTTTCTGCATTCTATAAATTGCATTACAGTACAATTATCGTAAATTGAAACAAATGTTGGCAAATCATTTACAGTCTAATTTAAGGGATTCTCATTAGCTACATATTCAAGATTTTAAAACTGGGCCGTTTCTGTACAGTAATTCTGTTATTTTCAGATTAATTCATAAATTTGCCATTTTAGGGGGAACTGGAAGCAGGGCTAAAAAAGAAGAAATTGAGAGTTTGTTTTGAAAGAAAAGTGTCACCACATACTATCTTTTCAGTAGTTATTCAATTGTTTTAATTAATAACCTACACTCTAAAAATGCTGAGTTAAAAACAAATTGGGTTGAAATTGGACAAATGGACCGCAATTGGGTCGTTTTAAACACAGTGATTGGGTTGTTTTAATCCAGCAATTGATTAGGTCGTTTTAACCCAGCGATTGGGTCGTTTTAAACAGTGATTGGGTAATTTTAACCCAGCGATTGATTGGGTCATTTTAACCCAGCGAATGGGTTGTTTTAACCCAGTGATTTGAACAAACCTGCTGGGTAGTTTTATTTGACTCAACTATTGTTTAAAAATTGCTTGCCTAAGCTTGTTTTAACCCAGCGATTGATTGGGTCGTTTTAACCCAGCGAATGGGTCATTTTAACCCGGCGAATGGGTCATTTTAAACACAGTGATTGGGTCATTTTAACCCAGCGGATGGGTCATTTTAACCCGGCGAATGGGTCATTTTAAACACAGTGATTGGGTCATTTTAACCCAGCGGATGGGTCATTTTAACCTGGCGAATGGGTCATTTTAAACACAGTGATTGGGTCGTTTTAACCCAGTGATTTGCCCAACCTGCTGGGTAGTTTTATTTAACTCAACTATTGTTTAAAAATTGCTTGCCTAAAATGAACCCAAAATATGTTGAAAATGAACATTTATTAATACGTTTAATGAATAATAATTAAACAATAAACATTTATTAAATTGCTTATTAATAAATGTTCACCTTTTGATTATTATTGTTTCCTCTAGTAATTCTGTGTCTGATTTTTAATTTCCAACATATTTTGGGTTCATTTTAGGCCAGACATACAGTCATTTTAAACAATAGTTGAGTTAAATAAAACTACCCAGCAGGTTGGGTCAAACATTTAACCCAACTGTGCAGTACAGTGAGCTGAAGAGAGCGGACACTGCAGTGTTTGGGGTCAAAAGGTCAGAGTTCAGTGTGACAGAGGTCAAGTTTGAGCAGCTCGTGCACAAATCTAAGGTTAAAAATGTGTGTATATAAATAATAGAGATATATATGTGTGTATATCAGACTATTATTTCATGCCTTTACAGGGTTAATATTTAACAAATAACAAAGTAACCAGAAACAAATTCTTTGATTAAGAAAAATATTGTTTTGCTTGATTTTTTTTTTTTTTTTTGCCTCCATCTGTTTTATCAAACTGAAACTTCGTAACAGAAATGTTAAACAAGTGTTGATTACAACATTATTTTGTCGTCCCTCCGTTTCCCCGCTGGAATCGCTGCACTGTCCAATCAGAAGACAGACGCACAACAATCAGTTTTATAACGATCTTCACAACAGCCTCTTGATTTCCTCGCACTAATTACAGCTCCAGTCCTGCTGTTCTGATTAAACTGCTTCAGCTCTGATCAGCCGGCGGCGTGTTGTTCGGGTCTCTCTCCAGTCTGAACTGAAAACAAGCTCAGATGAAGCTGTCGGATCAATGGAGAGTTAATGACGGAGACTCCTGCATCAGGAATCACGACTCGACCCTCGCTGACCTGCTGATGGACGTCAATATCGGCATCAGACGAGACGCTTCGGCTCATATTAGCAGCTCTGTGATGATGCTGTTGCCCTGGTGACGGATCACTCTCTCTTTAACCCCCAGATGAACTTTCCTCATTTGTTTTATGATGTGCCACTCCAATAAACACCAGCACAGCTTCATTTACACTTTCATTTGAAGGTGAAAGCTAAAGTTCTGCTGGGAACAAGTGTTGTTTCAGATATTAATTAAACTTTTTCTCCGCCGTTGACGGAATTTTCCTGGCAATTCATGTTTCCACTGATATACAGTAGGGGGCGCTGTTACACATCTTCTGAAAGAGTACAGAATCTCCAGATCAAAACACAGATGAAGAAGAAGCAGAAACAAGTGATTGAAGCATTGCTGACGCACAGAAATAACACGATCATCAAACGAAAGCATGAAGCTAGAATTAAATGGCAAAAGCTGATATTTAAATTTGTTTTTATTATTTATGTTTTCATTTTAAAGCTTTAGTAATTAGTTATTAGTTTGTTTGTTTTGTTTTTTTAAATGTGTTTATATAGTTATCAATTTGTTTGCGGCTCTAATGGCTTACTGCTTTTGCAAAATGTTGACAGCAGTTTTTATTTTAGATTCATTATAGTATTAATTTTTTTTTTAGATTTCATATTAGTTTTAGTAATTAAGTTATGCGCTTTTGATATTTTATTAGTTTTTATTTTTAAATATTGCTATAATTTATTTCATTTTTAGTCATTTTAGTACATCAAGTTAAACTAAATGAAAATGAAGAATGTTGCCTTGGCAATTTTTTATTTTTTATATGTATTTTTATGTTTTATGTCAGTTAAAATGTATTTTATTTGAAGTAACAAACATTTTTTTATTTTATTTCAGTTAAAGTTCATTTCAAGTAACAAAAGTGTGTTTTTATTGTTTTAATATTAGTTTATTATAATGGGGAACTGAACCTGCTAATAAAATGCAGTCAGAATTTACAGAAATAATACATTTATTTAATAACAACCCTGATTTTTTTGAAAACTAACACGTGTTTGTAATCATACAGATGTTTGCAGTCATTAAAGATCAGAGATTGTGTATTGAGGTGTGATTTGTGTTGTGTTACAGCGACTCCTGCTGGTGAAGAGGAGCATCACACACTTCAGCTGCTTCAAAGATCAAACAATTAAACTTGAAATAAAAAACCTAAAAGTTTCACTTCAGCTGGTTGCCAAGGCAATATTACAGACATTAAATGACAAAAATCACAAAACGTGAAAGCAGAAAATATAAAAATAAAAAATAATTCAAAATATTAAAAACTATAATAGTATCTTAATGGTACTAAAATAACAACAATGAATGTATAATATGAAAATAATCATGTTTATAATAATGGTAAACATGACTGTACCAGTGATACAGTGTTACAGCGCCCTCTAGTGACGCCAGACTGACTGTGCGTCTGTTTCTCATGTTTGGCATATAAATATTAGATGAAAAACTAAAACTGAAAAGAATAAATTTAAATGCTAATATTAGTAAAACTATAAAAAAAAATAAAAATAATAATAATAATAATAAAAACAAAATACAACTATTTGAGCTAAAATGAAAGCTGAAGACATCAAATTAAACAAACCAAAAAAAAGCTCATTCAAAATATTAATAAATAATAGTGACATTTCTGTCAAGCCTGAGTCAGATAATTTGACAGTTTGTTTGTATTAAAACAACTAGTTTTAATGACATTTGTGTGTCTGTGTATATATATGATTTATTAAACCTGTAAAACTGTGGCTTTTTGTTTGTTGCACAGGTTTATGAGCGCTGAAACTGTGACACTTGAACATCATTTAAAGTGCGTTTTCTGACCCTTTATGAGAAAACATGAGTTTCTGAGAGACTCTAGTGAGACTCAACACTCACCTACAGACGAGCTGACAGGAAGTGGAAGAGAACAGGGGAGTCATGTGACCAGATATTCAGATCTGTGGGGAAAAAAACAACAAAAAAAAACATTTAAAATCCATCTGAAATGCTATAAAATCTCTATATAAACACTAGCAGTGAAAAGTTTGGAATAATGAAGATTTTTTAAAATGTTTTTGAAAGAGTCTCTGAAAGGCAAAAATACAGTAAAAATAGTGAAATATTATTCCAATGTAAATCAGCTGTTTTCTATGTGAATATATAGTAAAGTGTAATTTATTCCTGTGATCAAAGCTGAATTTTCAGCATCATTACTCCAGTCTTCAGTGTCACATGATCCTTCAGAAATCATTCTGATATGATGATTTGATGATCAAGAAACATTTATGATTATTATCAATGTTGAAAACAGTTCAGATTTTTGTGGAAACCGAAATACATTTTATTTTTCAGGATTCTTTGATGAATAGAAAGTTCAGCATTTATTTGAAATAGAATCTTTTGTAACATTATAAATGTCTTTACTGTCACTTTTGATCAATTTAATGTCTTTTCACACACGCAATTACACACTCACAAAAATCACACACACAAAATCACTATCATACACACACACTAACACAAAATCACAATCACACACAAACTCAGACACACACACACACACACACACACACACACAAAGTCACAATCACACACACACACGCACGCAATTACACACTCACAAAAATCACACACACAAAATCACAATCATACACAAACTCAGACACACACACACACACTCACACAAAATCACAAGCACACACACACGCACACACACACACACAAAGTCACAATCACACACACACACTCACACAGTCACAATCACACACACACACACACACACACACAAGTCACAATCACACACACACACACACACACAAAGTCACAATCACACACACACACACACACACAAAGTCACAATCACACACACACACACACACACAAAGTCACAATCACACACACACACACACACACACACACACACTCACGCAATTACACAATCACAAAAATCACAATCATACACAAACTCAGACACACACACACTCACACACACACAATTACACTCACAAAAAAATCAAACACACACACACACACACAAATTCACACAATTAAACACAATCACACACACACACACACACACACACACACACACACACCCACCAACACAATCACACACAAAAAAATCACAATAACACACAATTACACTCACATAAATCCCAGACACACACTCACACACTCACACACACACAAACTCACAGACACACTCACACAATTACACACACTTACGCAATTGCAGACACAAAATCTCTCTCTCTCACACACACACACACACACACACACACAATTACAATCATACACACTCAAACTCTCTCACACACACTGACAATCACACAAACTCACTCACACACACACACACACACACACAGATTGATCAGTTGTTTCTGAAGCTCGGATCAGTTTGTTTCACTCACTGTTGATCAGCAGGACAAACACAAACTCAGTCTGGAAATGTGTTTTTCATTTACTGCGCCGAAGGAAATGCCAGGAAATTTACAATAAACACTTTGTTTTCTGTGTTTCATTCTTTTCTTCTGCAGAGGCCATGTTAACTCCAGCCTGAGAATCAGAGTCTGATGAGCTTCAGCTGTTTGAGGAGCTGAAGAAATCCTGGAGCGGATCGATGACCTGATGTTCTCTCTACAGCAAAACTATGACTGTTAATTAAACATTTCTTTCTTTTTGTATGTTTTATTAAAGCACTAACTCACTCAGGACTGGTAAAAGAAACGCAGTAATATGATTTATACTGTAAGAAGTTATGACGGAGTCATGAAAGCACAGAGACATGAGGGCAGAGTTTGAGCAGCACATTCTCGAGCTGTTGTTCAGTCAGATTAAACCGAAGCACATGATGATGGAGCTCGTGATTTCACTCGCAGCTCAGGGCCAGCGAGATGAATGAGTTTCCTCTTCTTCTTCTTCTCCTCCTCCGTCACCATGGCCTCTCCGCGGCTCGAGACCTTCTGCTGCCCGAACCGCGATCCCGCCACCGAGTTCGTGGTCAGCTTCCAGCCGCTGTTCTTCAGCGCGATCTGCGTCTGCAGCGCGAGCGTCAGCTTCATCTTCTCCCTCATCCAGATCTTACCCAAGCGGAGGGGATACAGGCGGCTGGGACAGCATCCTCATCCCAAACCGGCCTCTTCCCTCCGGATACTCTTCATCATCAGCGTGTGTGATATCTTAGGATGTTCAGGTAAACACACACACACACACACACACACACACACACACACACACACACACACGAACGAGATCTGGGTCAGTCTGTCTGTTTCATAAGCTCCTTCTTTTTTATAAGATTTTAAACACTCAATCAGACAAATAATCTGTTTAAATATTTATAAACTGGATCTTGCCATAAAGCTGATTTGCATCAAATAATGCATCATTCTATATGTTCATAATAATGTTTTAAGTGGAATATTTACAGTTTTATTTACAGTTATGCACCTTTGTTTCTTGTTTATGCTTTATTAAAGAGAAGTGAATGATTAATTTCTTTCTACAGCAACCCAAGTTGGATTGAAAATGGACAAACCCAGCGATTGGGTTGTTTTAATCCATCAAATGGGTTGTTTTAACAGCGATTGGGTTGTTTTAACCCAGCGATTGGGTTGTTTTAACAGCAATTGGGTTGTTTTAATCCAGCAAATGGGTTGTTTTAACCCAGCGATTGGGTTGTTTTAACAGTGATTGGGTTGTTTTAACCCAGCGATTGGGTTGTTTTAACAGCAATTGGGTTGTTTAACCCAGCATTGGGTTGTTTTAACAGCAATTGGGTTGTTTTAACCCAGCGATTGGGTTGTTTTAACAGCAATTGGGTTGTTTTAACAGCAATTGGGTTGTTTAACCCAGCATTGGGTTGTTTTAACAGCAAATGGGTTGTTTTAACCCAGCGATTGGGTTGTTTTAACAGCAATTGGGTTGTTTTAATCCAGCAAATGGGTTGTTTTAACCCAGTGATTGGGTTGTTTTAACCCTGCGATTGGGTTGTTTTAATCCATCAAATGGGTTGTTTTAACAGCGATTGGGTTGTTTTAACCCAGCGATTGGGTTGTTTTAACAGTGATTGGGTTGTTTTAACAGCAATTGGGTTGTTTAACCCAGCATTGGGTTGTTTTAACAGCAATTGGGTTGTTTTAACCCAGCGATTGGGTTGTTTTAACCCAGCGATTGGGTTGTTTTAACAGCGATTGGGTTGTTTTAACCCAGCGATTGGGTTGTTTTAACAGCGATTGGGTTGTTTTTAACAGTGATTGGGTTGTTTTAATCCAGCAAATGGGTTGTTTTAACAGCAATTGGGTTGTTTAACCCAGCAAATGGATTGTTTTAACCCAGTGAATGGGTTAAATGTTTGGGTTAAATAGTTTTATTTAACCCAACTATTGATTAAAATGACTATATGTCTGGCTTAAAATGAACCCAAAATATGTTGGAAATTAAAAATCAGACACATAATTAATAGAGGCAACAATAATAATCAAAAGGTGAACATTTATTAATAAGCAATTTAGTAAATGTTTATTGTTTAATTATTATTCATTAAACTTATTGTTCATTTATTAAACATATTAATAAATGTTCATTTCTAACATATTTTGGGTTCATTTAAGCAAGAAATACAGTAATTTTTAAACAATAGTTGGGTTAAATAAAAATACCCAGCAGGTTGGGCAAACATTTAACCCAACCACTGGGTTAAAACAATCCAATCGACGTTGGGTTTGTCCATTTTCAACCCAACTTGGGTTGTTTTTAACCCAGCATTTCCATATTTTACCTAAATCTGTGCATATCAGTCAGTGATCCTCAAATGGCCAAATGCATGTATTGCCAATAATGTGTTACAGTAAAATTACTGAATGTAATAAGTGCAAAACCACACATGCTATTTTCAGAACATGTTTATTTCATGGTTTTTACCAGAGGACACACAGTTCATTCAGGAACATGAGGAAGAGATTCAACTGCACAAAAGTGGGACCATTTGTTAGATTCATGATACACACTTCCATAGATACACTATGTAACTTTGGCCCTCTAGCGGTTAAATACAAAATAACACTGTTTTAATAGACACGGAACTTCCTAGAAAATAAATTCCAGCACAGCTACAACAACCATAATGAAACGACCCTTTACAATAGATAATGCTTTACTATGTTAATAAGCTAAATGTGGCAATTTATCTGTTCACTAAAATACCACCTGTTGAGTAATAAAACGCGCGTCAACTTTTCTCTATTTACGGATATGACGAGACATGCAGGGGCGAGTGACATTTTCCCGCGAAAAACGCCCCGACAGCTCTAAAATACATATAGGCTTACCATAGTGAATCTGGGCAAGGAAAAACAACACATTTTGGAAGAAGGATTGATTTTGTATTGAAATTGTGTTAATTTTGAACAATAACGTTACGTCTACTGTAAGTATTGTACTGTAAATCCTCCTGTCTTTGCAATCAATGGCTTCAGCACAAAGATAACGGATCTGACGCATCTGTGCAGGAATCATCTTCCGGTCGTCCATCTGGCTCGGGCTGCCCGACCTCATCAACAGAATCTCCGGCGGAAACAGCAGTGACGTCTGGCCGGAAGTGTTTTGTGTTGGCAGTGCGGTAAGAGAAATATCGAAGTGAAGACCGTTATATTTGACATTTCATGCACTTTACATTACTTAAAGTGTTTTAATCTGCAGTTATTTGTACTTGCATAAACATTAGGGATGCAATAGGCCACCATTATCAGTATCGGCCGATATGTTCATTTTTAATGTTATCGTTATCGGCCTGATATTTGAATTTGGCCGATATATATTAAAGCCGATAAATAATGGATTATTTCCTTCAGCTGAGACACTTCAGATGTGCACTGTTCATCATGATGGTTTTGAATTGCTTGAAATATGATTGAAATCACTTCAAAAAGCAAAATACAGTTCAGTTCAACATGTGCAGCGTAAGTCTGTCATATAAGATACATAATATTATAATGAGAACATTATAATTGTGTGTTTGGGACATGGATTTTAATGGTGAAACTTTTGTTTTTGTAACAGGCTCTCAAAAATTATATAAAAAATTGGATTTAGATTCAGAATTAGATGGAATTATTAGTGGAATGAAAGCCTTAAAATTAATTTTAAAAACTCACTAATTTATTTTAAATCATATCCTTTCTAATTATTCAAACCCTTGACGTTTTCAAATATGCTTTAAATGCTGGTAAATTAAAAAAAAAAAAGTTATCTTTGATTTTAAGAATATATCGCTTTCTGACAAAAATGATACTCAAATTTAATAAAACACCATTTTTATTTAAATCTAGTATTTCTGATATAACTCCACCCTTATGCTGACGGATTCATGTAAACATGACCTTTGGTGTCGTGAATCTTGTTTAATTTTCCCTCTAGATGTGGATTCAGCTGTTCTTTAGCGCCTCCTTCTGGTGGACGTTCTGTTACGCCGTGGACGTTTTCTTAGTGGTCAAGAGATCAGCTGGCATTAGGTGCGTCCCATCATGCATCTTGTTCATATAAACGCTAGAGCAGATGTCTGTTGCATGTCCTCACGAGCGCCGTCTTTGCTGTAGCACCATCGTGCTGTATCACATGATCACGTGGGGTCTGACGCTGCTGCTGTGTGTGGAGGGCGTGGCCATGCTGTACTACCCCTCCATCTCCAGGTGATTATTTCATCAAAATCATTTAAAATGCATCATGGGTTAGATTATTAGTGAATGCATGAACTGATAACATGTAGGGACGTGTGATATATCGGCCACCATATCGGTATCGGCCGACATATGTTCATTTTTAATTTTATTGTTATCGGCCAGATAAGAAAATTTGGCCGATATATTAAAGCTGATAAATGGTGAGACTTTTGTTTTTGTAATCAGGCTCTATATAAAAATTTGGAGTTAAGATTTATCGGCCAAAATGTTGCATCCCTTATAGCATGTATGCATTGAATGCAATGCAAGTCGCTCTGGATAAAAGCCTCTGCCAAATGCATGACTGTGATGAGCTGTTTTGCACTGTGGATCTGAACTGAATGCGTGTTTGTCATGTGAGTTGTGAGAATGGCCTTCAGCACGCCGTCCCTCACTACGTCACCACATATGCACCGATGCTGCTGGTGCTCGCCGTCAACCCGGTGCTGTTCTCACGGACCGTATCGGCCGGTAAGTGCACTGAAAAAAATAATACGATTAATGAATGCCGTAGAAGTATTGATCATTCATGTTAACAAATGAACCTTACTGTAAAGTGTTACCAATTGTTTCAGAGTAGAAAGATCTTCAGTTCATGATGAGACTTTCTTTCAAAGAAACTCATATTACATGTTTTCATGCAGTGACGTCGCTGCTCAAGGGTCAGCAGGGCATCTACACCGAGAACGAGAGACGACTCGGATCTGAGATCAAAATACGATTCTTTAAGATCATGCTGGTGTTTGTCATTTGGTAAGATGTTCAGTTCATTTCATCTTCATGGAGCATTAGGCTATATAGCGAATATTCCTCTTAGCTGGTTGAACAGTCACAGAACAGTCTTGTTTTCCAGCACAAATATCTAAACATTCTTAAATCAAGACACATTTACTGGAGAAGAGAAATGACTGAAGATATTAACTCTTTCACTGCCAGCGTCTTTAAAAAAAGTTGCCAGTATTTATCAACACTTGAATGTGGTTAAGTTTCATAAGAACAGCAACATTTTGAACAAAAAGCTGAGAAAATCGTGTTTTGTCCGGATGTGATTCAGAGCGATTATCAAAACACAGATGGAGTAGATGGAGTCCATCAACACCTCAAAGCTTCACAGTCGTTTCCTCTTCATGGTTCATCATTTCATTCAGTAACGTAAGAGTTTTGATGTTTGATGATCGTGTCATTTATGTGCGTCAGCAATGCTTCAATCACTTGTTTCTGCTTCTTCTTCATCTGTGTTTTGATCTGGAGATTCTGTACTCTTTCAGATGATGTGTAACAGCGCCCCCTACTGTATATCAGTGAAAACATGAATTGCTGGAAAATTGTTTTTCCATCACCCTGTTTTTATGCGCATTTTAAAGTATCGCATCAGAAACGAGTGATGGAAATGCCAAATATCGAATAAAAAATCCCTTAATTCGTAAAAAAGTTTTTACGCTTACTTGAGGTGGTTTTTGACTTGTGCGAAAGAGAGTTCATGCGAATAATGGGAGATGGAAATAAATGATGACGTAGTCAACAACATTAAAGGGTTAGTTCACCCAAAAATGAAAATTCTGTCATTAATTACTCACCCTCATGTCGTTTTACACCCGTAAGACCTTCGTTAATCTTCGGAACGCAAATTAAGATATTTTTGTTGAAATCCGATGGCTCAGTGAGGCCTGCATAGCCAGCAATGACATTTCCTCTCTCAAGATCCATTAATGTACTAAAAACATATTTAAATCAGTTCATGTGAGTACAGTGGTTCAATATTAATATTATAAAGCGACGAGAATATTTTTGGTGCGCCAAAAAAAACAAAATAATGAATTATTTACTGATGCCTGATTTCAAAACACTGCTTCAGGAAGATTCGGAGCGTTATGAATCAGCGTGTCGAATCCGCAGTTCGGAGCGCCAAAGTCACGTGATTTCAGCAGTTTGGCGGTTTGACACGCGATTCGAATCATGATTCGACACGCTGATTCATAACGCTCCGAAGCTTCATGAAGCAGTGTTTTGAAATCGGCCATCACTATATAAGTCGTTATTTTGTTTTTTTGGCGCACCAAAAATATTCTCTTCACTTTATAATATTAATATTGAACCACTGTACTCACATGAACTGATTTAAATATGTTTTTAGTACATTTCCGCTCTCAAGATCCATTAATGTCATTGCTCCCTATGGAGGCCTCACTGAGCCATCGGATTTCAACAAAAATATCTTAATTTGTGTTCTGAAGATCAACGAAGGTCTTACGGGTGTGAAACGACATGAGGGTGAGTAATTAATGACAGAATTTTCATTTTTCAGTGAACTAACCCTTTAAACCCACACAACTAATCGTAATCTGCTATTTCCACTGATGGTGTTGTAACAGCAAACTTTGTTTGATTCTGTTATGAAGCATTAATTCTGGATGTACTGCCGCACGTTGTATATGTGTGTGTTGCAGGTTTTGCTCACATTTATGATGCTTAATAAAGTCGAGAAGAGTTCAGACGGCTCTCGTTTATTGTTTTCTTATTCATAAGTGTTTAGGCGAACCCTTCCCGAACGCTCGGTCAGTGTTTTATTTACTGTTGGCTACTAGGTTACCAAAACCACCGTCATCCGCTCGAACAACTTGATGGAAACACACCGAATTCGCATTTTTTTTTTTTTTTTTTTTTTTTGCGAACTAAAAGATTCACTTCATGTTTGAATGGAAATCTAGCTACTGGGAGGGAAAGAGTTAAAGCTTGTTTAATGAAAAAAAAAAAAAAAAAAAAAAATCATCAAAATAAAGTGTTTTTGCTGAAAACAAGAAAAAATATCTGCCAGTAGAGTCAGAAAATTATATCGTTTTCTCTTTTACTTATAAAAATAAAGACTTTTCAAAGTAAAAGTAGTTCTATGATTGCTTTAGAACTATTGTTGATTGTTAGTTTGTGTTACTTAATAAACTAACGTTAACAAAAAGTGTTACCATGTTTTCTGTCGTCAGCTGGCTGCCCAACATCATCAATGAGAGTTTGCTGTTTTATCTGGAGATGCAGGATGACGTTAAATCCAGCGATCTGAAGAATGTTCGCAACGCTGTGCTCATCACATGGTTCATCATGGTGAGTGCAAAATCAAACATCCTCTGAGAAATCAATCAATCAATTCAAGGGACTTTCGTATTGGAGGAACGTTTTCATAATTCCTATAACTATTGGTGGAAGTACTGCTTTTATTTATATATATATATATATAACGATTTTAGTTATTTATATTAGTATTTTTTTAGTCATATAACTGAACTGAGCTGTTTTCTCCAGAGCTGCTTTTTAACTTCCATAATTGATCAACTTTACATAGTTATTGAACTGATTTCTGAATAATGACTGTTATTGTCTTAGAGCTGTTTTACAGTCTGTAGTAAGGCTTGTTCATTCATGCATTCAGTATAAACATGACGGCATTAAACACCCCTCTGTTCTCAGGGCATCCTGAACCCCATGCAGGGCTTCCTCAACACGCTGGCGTTTCACGGCTGGACGGGGCTGGACGTGGACTTCAGCCGGCAGAGACGGCGAGAGCTGCCGTGGGATTCGGCCTCCACGTCGGTGGCGGTCGCGGGCGGATACACGCCGGTGGTGGGATCAACACTGCTCTACCAGAGCCACGTTCAGGAGATCAAGAAGAACCTGAGCGCAAACGGACACCAGCAGCCTTCAGACGCCATAAGCGTCCTGTCTGAAGGTAACCATAAAAACACCCCCGTCTATATGGGCTGGTGACGCTGCTAATGCATCTGCTTGAACCAATGACGTGTTTGAATCTTACATGTGTAAAATACAAAATAAAAAAATGTTCAAATGTGAGCGGAGCTGTATTTGTATATGTGAATCTACATCACATTAAGAAATAAACACTCTAAACTACTGTTCAGAAGTTGGGAATCATTGCGAGTTTTTTTTTTTTTTTTTTTTTTTAAATTAGTCTCTTCTGCTCTCCAGTGCTGCATTTATTTGATCAAAAATACAGTAAAAATTGTGAATATTTTTTACAATGTAAATCAGCTGTTTTCTATGTGAATATATAGTAAAGTGTAATTTATTCCTGTGATCAAAGCTGAATTTTCAGCATCATTACTCCAGTCTTCAGTGTCACATGATCCTTCAGAAATCATTCTAATATGATGATTTGATGCTCAAGAAACATTTATGATTATCATCAACATTGAAAACAGTTCATATTTTTGTGTAAACGCTCATACATTTTATTTTTCAGGATTCTTTGATGAATAGAAGGTTCAAAAGAACAACATTTATCTGAAATTAAATATTTTGTAACATTATTAATGTCTTTACTGTCACTTTTGATTAATTTCAATTTGCTGGATTTGATCAATTAGCTTTGATCACAGCAATAAATTACATTTTACTATATATTAACATAGAAAACAGTTTTATTTTATATAATATTTCACAATTTTTACTGTATTTTTGATCAAATAAATGCAGCCTTTGATGAGCCTTTCAAAAACATTAAAAATATTAAGCATATAAACACTTACCAAAAGAGAGATATGCGTCCCATATCTTTTGTTGTTGGTCATGTCACCAGTCAAATGGTACAATATTTTGGTAAAAATTAATCTCTCACTGTTACACTGCAAAAATGTCTTACATTTGTAATTAGTATTTTTTGAATAGCTTCCAATTATAAACATCTAAATATTCTTAAAATGAGAGAAACTTACGTGAAGTATATAATGAATTATTTTAATGTATTGTACCTTGTATAGAAGTGTATTTTACTGCACTGTAAAACATGTAAAAAAGATCTGCCAATACACTCTTATTCAAGACACGATCTATGAAAAAAGATATATATATATATTTGCTGGGTATTTTGGCAAAGTAACATCTGATCCAGCAGTTCTTCCATGTTTGACAGGTAAATTACATCTGATGTTGTTTATGCATTTAAAATATGGAAAATGTTCCTATTAACAACCCCTGGCATTGACTCCAAGCACAACTACACAGTATGACTACAAAATATTTTTAATAATATCTGAATGAATGGTAAAGATGTCAATTTTACTAGGCTGGACGTCAGGGATGAAATTAACTAGTCTTCTCTATCTTATCTCATAGATTCAGAGTCTAGTACAGTAGAAATCCACATATCCAGTGAACAGCGAGAGTTTGAGGACGTAAAGCCCAACGGAGCTTCATTGGAGATTTCTACAGGCTGAACGTCTCGCCGTCCTCAAACACGCTCTTTCATACCCTTCAACTTCTGTTTGAGACCAGTCTTCATGCATTTGTACAATCAATTCATGCCACTTTTTAAGGATTACACTGCAAAAATACAGTATTAATGAAATAGATGTTGTTGCTTATGTTTTACATCATTTTATACTTCATTAAATTATTCTTATTAAACATACCTGTCATTAAAGATGCAGTGTGTAATGTTCCTGAATGGTGAAACAACAAATTTATTGTAATTTAACTAGTTTTAATGTTTTGATATGAATAATTTACTTCTGTGGCATAAACATCATAACATACACTAGTGGTCAAAAGTTCTGAATAATTAAGATTTAATATTTTTGAAAGAAGTCTATTCTGCTTACCAAAGCTGCATTTATTTGATCAAAAATACAGTCTGAATTGTAAAATGTGAATATGAATGAATCAAACACGACTGTTTATAATATCAAAATAGAGTGATTTATTTGAGCCTCTGAATGTGAGACATTGAGATACAGTTTTGTCCACTAAACAGATTTAAACTTTATACTTGGCAGATACACGTCAAAACATGCACGATTGAACCGCAAGGATCTCGACGCGCCAAGATTACAGTCTGACACAGACAATAAGGGCTTCCGGTGAACAGCGGAAACCCGCGTCACGTAGAAATGCGATGCTTTTGATGCATTTCAAATAATTCCCCATTAAACTAAACTTGGTTTTATTGAGATAAAAAAAGAAACGTCCATCTTCCATTGTCAAACGCACGTAGTCGCGGTTAAAAACGACCGCGTCAAGAAAAGGCGCCAATCACAGTTTAAATTTTACAGCAGGACTAACCGATCATCAGTCCCTCGTGACCGGTCAAACAAACACAAAGCTCAGTAGATGGACATCATCCTGACAAACTCGACACAATCCGATTCCGTGCAAGAAAACACCTTACATTCATCGTGTTTGCGCTGCATCACGTGTCCAAATTAGACGAGATGCGATAAAATGATAAACTAGGGCTAATTCAGTTAAACATTTTAAAAAGTCTAAAATGTACCTTCTCATCCATGTGAATCCGAGTTTCAATTCTGACGGTTGGTTTATTTTTCTGTAGTCTCCTGTTGCGTAGCTCCGCCCACGGTGAAATCTCATTGGTCTAAACATTTATGATTGGCACTTCACACAGGACTTTTGCGTTCAGCGAGGAAGGAAATGTTTTTATTCAACTTTATTTCTTTACTGTTATTATGTTTTGTTTATCCTTGTGTATTTGTAATTCTTTAGTAAATATAGTATATCGACTGACGGCCCGATCGCGTCTTAATCAGGCGAGTTTCAGACCCTTTTCACAGACTGATGACGCGTTTTAACGGTCATCAATGTTGTAATAAATCCTGCGAAGTTTTTTTATATTTTAATTTTTTTAAAAATGTATGCATATTTATAACACTATATTATATTACATTTGCATCAAATTACAAAAAACTAGTTAACGCTGCTGTGAGGTTGTTTCTAACGGACCCTTTTCACGGACTGTGATGACGCGTTTTAACGGTCATCAGCATCGTAAATCCTGCAAAGTTTTTTATATTTTCATTTTTTTTTTTTAAATGTATGTACATTTATAACACTATACTTAGTATTGTATTACCTTTTCATCAAATTACAAAAAAAAAAAGAAAAAAAGTGAATGCTGCTGTGACGGTGTTTTTAATACAGCAGCTATAGAAGTAAACATGACATCTTTCCGCTCTCTATTTTCCCCTTTTTGAAAGTTGTGAAAACACTATTATTTAGTTTTTCTTTTGCTATTTGCGCAAATGGAAACACAAAAATATATTTAATGTAGTCTTTCATTCACAGCTATAAAAGTTTACCCAACTATGACGACTTCGTCAATCAAAACATGTTTCATGTAAATCAGGATTTTGGACCAATGACATTGCATGGTGGGCGGAGCTTCCCAACGCAGCGCCACAGAAAAGAAACCAAGTGATCAACAGCAAAATAAGACAAATTCAGATTTGCATGGAAGAGAGCACTTTTATTGTCGTTTTATCACATCACATCCGATTCGGACACGACGTTGAACTAAAACACGTCCCAGAATGCACTTTACCCACTTACGATGAGGCACGTATCCTTATAACATGCGTCACAATCCCCTCAAAACCGCTGAACGCGTTTGCTGCCGATCCAGCAGGCATGACGTCCACAAAATCAGAAGAAAATACAAAAAAACGTCAAAGTATGAAAGATTTCAGAAAAAAAATGATTACTTTATAAACATATAAACACAGTTTATAAAATCTGTGGTCTCATTTACATCTTTACATTCATTAAATGTACATCCAGCGGGGAGATTATACACCTGTATATTTAATATCTGAGAATTAAACATATTCATAAAATATTTTCCCAAGTACTTGGCAGTTGGCGTCTTCATTCACCTCGATATTACACGCTAAATTTGGAAAACAATCAGAAGTATTTACGGTTCTCGCACACGTGAAGCCTCGTCTTGAATTAAAGGTTGTTAAAAATCAGTTTCCTGCTGCCCAATGAACATCAGTGCCGCTCAACGACACAAACATGCGATAAAACCTTTCAAACGAAACGTCTCCAGCTCTTCAGCCCCCTGGTGGCCGTCTGTGTCACTGCGTCGATCAACAGCACCATCTCTAGTGGACGTTTCCCTCTAATTTGGTTTTCAACATTCAGATTCTGTTCCCGAAGCAGCCGCGGATCTTGATCGACCGGCTCCACGGAAGAAACGAGTTCAGACTTTAGCTGCACAATTCTGCGTCCGAGATTCTCCGAACGCTATTTCCGTAAATCAAGAACACAGACCTGGAAAAACAAGATGGAGTTTACATTAACAAAAAAGAAAAAGCTGAAAAATAAAAGCTAAAATAAAATATAAATATTAGAAGGAAAAGTTAAACTACATGAAAATTGGAAATGTTGCTTTGGCAACTAATTGAAATAAGTTTGAGTTGAAGCACTAAAATTAATAACTGTAAATAAATAAATACAACTGAATTAACCCTTTGGTGCTCCTTGCGTGGCGGTCAAAAATGACAGATTTATTATTATTATTATTATTATTATTTCAATGAAATGTATATTTTAGTTTGATAATGTTTTTTTTATTTAATATTTCATATTTTTAGTGGATTTTATGGTATTAAATTATATTTATGCAGTAGTTTAAATCCATTTATTCACTTTTTGAGTACAGACCTGAAAGAGTGAAATAAAAATAAATGAAACCTAAAATTAACCTAAAAAAATTAAACCAAAAACTAATAAAAATGACAAAAGCACATAACAAAATTACTAAAAATGACACTAAAATTAACTAAAACGATCATTGACAAAAATAAAAGCCTATTTAAAGTAGTAGTAAAATACTAAATATTAAAAAGAATACTAAAATAGTAAATAATATATATAAAATTTATATATATAAAATTACATTAAAATATAAATTAGATTAAAATAAAAAAATACAATAAAATAAATACTATATTACAAAAATAAATATTTTAAAATAATTTAAATAATACAAATAATAAAATTATTCAATAAAATAATAAAATTTGATTAAAAATAAATTTAAAATTATTAAAATAGATGAAAATAAGTAAATATAATAAATTTAAATAGATTACAAAAATAAAAAAATAGATGAAATATTAAATTAGAATTTTTTTTTATTAAATTAGATTAAAATCACTTAATATTTTAATTATATTATTATTATTATTTTTGTTAATAATAATAATATTATTATTATTATTATTATTATACACACACCTTACACACACACACATATACATATACATATATATATATATATATATATATATATATATATATATATATATAAATAATTTGATTAAAATAAATAAAAAATGATTAAAATAGATAAAGATAAGTAAATAGAATAAAATAAATACTAGATTACAAAAATAAAAAACATAGATTAAATACATTAAATTCAATTTAAAATGATTAATTAATAATTATTATTATAATTATACACACACCTCCTTTTATATATATATATATATATATATATATATATATATATATATATATATATATATATATATATCTATAGTGTTATATTAATAGTAGTAAATAGTAGTTTGGACACACGTGACTGAATTTGTTTCTCATGATGAGAAGATTAGGTTTTAAAGATGACCCTCAGATGAGAAGATGAACGTACCGATCCATCTGACGCACTTGCTCCGACTTTATCTCCCACACTGTTCCAGCAAACCTCAAATATTCCTCCTGTTCCTCTGTAGCTGTTCACCAACGCGCCGCTCTGAAAAACACATTCATCATCATCATCATGACGGTGGTATGACGGGTTATACAGTATACACAAGCCGCTGTCATACTGACCACTGTGTCCCAGATGTGAACACATTTGTCGAAGGAGCCGCTGGCCAGGAACTTCCCATCCGGACTGAAGGCCACGCTGTAGACGGGCTCCTGGTGTTTGGTGAGCGTGTGGGTGCAAACGCCTCGATCAACGTCCCACAATCGCACCGTCGAGTCGAAAGAGGCACTGAGGAAGACGAACGGAGCAGTACTTTGTTAGAGTGTTTTTGAAGAGTGTTAAACACTTACGATTTTTATCCCTTTCTGTTTTCCGTAGCCCAGTTTTGACCAGGGGTTTTCAAATATGATCATCCTCGTGTGATGGACCCACATCTTAATAGCCATCTACATAGTATAAACACCCAATTTATATTTTAAAAATTAATATTAAAAATATGCCTTTAATATTTGAAAAAAAAAAGAAAAAAAGTTTTAAGTTACATTATTATATTTATTATTCTATAGTTAGATGTATTATTTATTTAATTAATTGTATTCTAATTTTTATTATAATCTAATATGTTTAATTTTTATTTATTTGAATATATTTATTTATTTATTTATTTATTTTTTTAATTTGAATCTAATTTATGAGAGAATCATTTTTACATGTATTTTAATGTAATTTAATATATTTTATCTAATTTTTATTTATTGTAATCTATTTAATTCCACTTTTTTGTTCATTTATTGTATTCTAATTTATTGGAATAATTTTTACATTTATTTTATTACATTTATTTTTCATTTATTTTAATATAATATTTATTATTTATTGTTTTGTTTATTTTTTATTTTAATCTAATGTATTTGAATCATTTTTTTACACATTTTAATCTAATTTAACATATTTTTATTTATTGTAATCTAATATTTATTTATTTTACCCTAATTTGTTTATTTATTTTAATCAATTTTTTTAATCAAAATCAACTTATTTAAATCTATTTTAATAATTTTAAATTGAATTTAATCTAATTTAATATAATCAAATATTTAGTTTATTTTTTTTATCCAATTTTAATATATTTCATCTATTTTTTATTTTTGTAATCTAATATTTATTTTATTCTAATTTATTGGAATCATTTTTACATTTATTTTAATATAATTGTGTTTATTTTCTAATTTATTTGAATAATTTTTACACTTATTTTAATCTAATTTAATATATTTCATCTAATTTTTATTTATTGTAATCTAATATTTATTTATTTTATTCTAATTTGTTGTTTATTTTAATCTATTTTAATAATAATGTACTCATTTTAATCTATTTAATAGATTAAATTAGATTTTAATATCTAATTTAATATAAATCACATTTTTTGTTTATTGTTTTTAATATAATTCAATATCTATTTTTTATTTTTGTAATCTAATATTTATTTTAATAAATTTTTTGTTTATATTTTATTCTAATTTATTGGAATCATTTTTACATTTATTTTATTATATTTACTTATTTTAATCTATTTTAATAATTTTAAACATTACTTATTTTAATCTAATGTTATATATATTTATATATCTCTCAATTCTTTTTGTTTATTTATTATTTTGATCTTATTTATTTTTACTTTTTTACTCTACTTTTCTCCCTAACTTTCCTGGAAAGGCACTTTGGGAAGGTTACCTGGCTAGCAGGATGTTAGCGTTGGGACTGTTGCTCCCGGTGCCCGTGGGGCTCCATTTGATGGTGTAGATCTCTTTGTTGTGCGCTTGAAGGTTGTGAACACATGAATCGTGCTTCATACTCCAGATCTGCCGTGAGAGGAACACGTCAGTAGGGTCTACATTTGATCATATTCAATATTTCATTATGCACTATTCAAAAAAGGTGTATTTTCCCGAACAGAAAACACCAATTAATTCACACCTTTAATGTCATGTCATCCGAACAGGAAGCTAGCAGCATTCCCGACGGGTCCCATTTAATGGCGTTCACTTCGTTCTGAAAGCAAACAAACACTGTGTTCATCTAGTGTTTCACGCTCAAGAACAGAAACCCTGGTCTGTGTTATTTCAGTTCGTGCAGCTCACCGTGTGCCCTTGAAAGGTCTTGAGCGGACGCTCACTTCCTAGGCGACACACGTGTATGCACATGTCAGTGCTGCAGGAGGCGAAGGTGGTGTTATTCTGCCAGTCCACGTCCAGCGCTGGAGCTGCAGGGAAATAAACGCACGGCCATATTAAAAACTCTGCTTTATAAATCTGAAACCTCGACATTCAATACTTTGAACTCAAGACAGAGTTTCACACATGCGGTTGTAAACTCACCAGAATGAAAGGGGAACTGCTGCTTGGCTTCACCTGTGTGTGCGTCCCAAATGATTGTCGTCTGCAGAACGAGAACAAGTGAACAATTGATTATGGGAAGAAAAGCAAATATAGCAAAAATAGCAATTTGGTGCAGATGCTGATATCTATATGAAAATTTGAAGCTTGTAATGTTAATCAATGAGATCTTTATATAGCAGATATTTATCAATATCAATATCTGCCAATATTATGTCTTAGTAAGATGATATTTAAATGCTTAAAATGTTTTATGATCAAATCTCTATAGTTTTAAAACATATAATGCAATACAATGATGATCGATAGATGAACAAATAAACCTTCCTCAGAAGATGATGATCATATTTGATACTGGTGATTTTTATAATAAATGATGTCTGGATAATCAAGTAAACCTGGGGACGTTTACTTGATAAAAATTATGATTTCACAGCAGAAAGACACAAACTGAAGGAGGATAATTATACTAAAAGACTTTTACTTGATAAAACAGTCTAAATGATCAATCAGGAGGAGATTGTGTGCGACAGAAATTCATGTATCAACTGTGGTTTCTTCATCAAGTTATGACCTTATCGACTCCAGCGCTCAGAATGCTGTTGCCTTTCTTGTTCCACTTCAGTGCAAATATGGGTCCTTTGTGCTGTCCGAGTGTGCTGCTCAGATTACCTGTTGAAACATCAGAAAGAAGACGCTCACTCCTCGAGTTTGATCAGTTCTCAGTGTTAGGGAAAGGGGGTGACTTACCGTCTTTTGTCCATATTCTCGCAAATCCGTCATAAGATCCAGTTGCTAAGAGAGTGCCGTCGCTCTACAGACACACAAATAATGAACTGTGAAAGGATGCAAACACTCCCGCTGGAGGGACTTTGGAAACATTTTTCATGCTCAAACAGCAACATTACACACTAAAGAAAGATATGAAAACCAGAATATGTCCTCTTTAAATCATTCTGAGCCGTCTTGCGGCCCCCTTGGAAGTGTGCTGAGGCCTCTGATTGAGAACTGCTCTAGATGTTTAACAGCGCACTCACGTTCCAGTCTAATGAGGTGACGTCCTTGTTGCTGGGAACGTCCTGTCCTCCCTCGCGGATGCAGTGCCGCAGGACCAGCTGAGTGGAGCCGCTGTTGCTGTTCTCATTCAGGTTCCATATGCGAGCCGTCGAGTCGCCAGAGCTGCAGTAATACAATAAACGAATAATGCAATAAACTTAAGGCAAGACACCGCTGGTGAATAGGGTAAAACTCCTCCTCTCCTCCCCTCAACTCCTCTTCCCCCTACAACTCGTCTCCTCCCTCCAACTCCCCACAACTAACCACCTCCCCTCAACTCCTCCCTCCAACTCCTCTCCTCAACTCCTTTCCCCTTCAACTCCTCTCCCCCTTCCAACTCTCCCACCTCCCCTCAACTCCTCCCCCTCTACATCTCCCCACCTCCCCTCAACTCCTCCCATCAACTCCTCCCCCTCTACATCTCCACACCTCCCCTCAACTCCTCCCAACTCCTCTCCTCCCCTCCCCTCAACTCCTTTCCCCTTCGACTCCTCTCCCACCTCCAACTCCCCCACCTCCTCTCCTCCCTCAACTCCTCCCCACCCTCCAACTCTTCTCCTCCCTTAACTCCTCCCTCATCTTCTACCCCTTCCCTCAACTCCCCTCCCCTCTCAACTCCTCCCTCCTCAACTCCTCCCTCCAACTCCTCTCCTCCCCTCCAACTCCTCTCCCACCTCCAACTCTCCCACCTCCCCTGAACTCTTCTCTCCCTTCAACTCGTCTCCTCCCTACATCTCCCCACCTTCCCTCAACTCCTCCCTCCAACTCCTCTCCTCCCATCAACTCCTCTCCCCCTTCAACTCGTCTCCTCCCTCCAACTCCCCACCTCCCCTCAACTTCTCCCTCCAACTCCTCTCCTCCCCTCAACTCCTCTCCCCCTTCAACTCGTCTCCTCCCCTCAACTCCTCTCCCCCTTCAACTCGTCTCCTCCCTACAACTCCCCACCTCCCCTCAACTCCTCTCCTCCCCTCAACTCCTTTCCCCTTCTACTCCTCTCCCACCTCCAACTCCCCATCTCCTCTTAACTCCTCCCCTCCCAACTCCCCTTAACTCCTCTCCTCCCTCAACTCCTCCCCACCCTCCAAATCTTCTCCTCCCTTAACACATCCCCTCCCCTCAACTCCCTTCAACTCCTCTCCCCCCTCAACTCCTCCCCTTCCCTCAACTCCTTTCCCCTTCAACTCCTCTCCCACCTCCAACTCCCCCACCTCCTCTCAACTCCTCCCCTTCCCTCAACTCCTCCCCTTCCCTCAACTCCCCTCTTCTTCTCCTCCCTTAACTCCTCCCCTCAACTACTCTCCTCCCTCAACTACCAAATCAGGTGCTGGTGCCACTATAGAACTCTCAAATGTTAATCTGGATCCCTGGTTCTCGATCTAATATTGTGATATCGCACACCCCTATTTGAGCCCAAATATTTATGTCTATTGTGTAATTTTAGAAATGCATGAAAAAAAAAAAGTGCAATTTAAGCCATTTCACAGTGTAGAAAAGTAGTTTTAGCAAGAGTTATACTTATCCAACTTATAACACTCTCACAGAAACCTTCAACTCTGCCCTCTTGAGGTTAGAGAGGTCAGCGTCCAGATCGACTCACCCTGAGGCCAAGAGGTCAGTGACGGGGTTCCAGGCACAGATGAAGACCTCTGACTCGTGACCCCGCAACACCGTGGCTTTACTGGCAGGAATCTGGACCTCACCGTCCACCTCCATGGCCTCCACATGGTTATCTGACAGAGAGGAAAGGCAGCTCAGAATTACAAACACACTTCAGCAGTTCTTACCCATAGTGTAAATCTGTGCACCTTTTAGAACTGAACCGATGCGTTTATTTTTTAAATGTATATGCATTTTAAAGTGACCCTATTAAAGGTTCCTAATTTTGCCTCCTACAATAGGTTTACATGCATTTTTCTGTTGAGTAAATGACTTACTGAGGGCGTGGGTGCCATTCTCGTCTCCGTTGAGTGCGGTTTCTCCGTTCTTCGTGGCGTGGGACTGAACGGCTGTCGAGTTGGCGGAGCTGGCGGCCTGCTGTTGCTGTTGCTGGGCGAGTTTGTCTCTGAACGCCTGCTTTCTGGTGTGAACCACGTCTGGCATCACGGCATCGATGAGCGACAGAGACTCTATCGGCCGACCGTCAAACACCGTGCCATCCTTAAAGATTCATCGACAACATTAAAATCAAAAACAAACCAACAGAAGCAGTTCATCTAGAGCAAAACATCCTTTGGGAAGTATATTGATTTCTTTACAGTTCAATAATGAATTTTTATGATCATTTTAAAGATATTTTAGAGCTTGCCATAACTAGAAAAATGTATTTTCATTTTAAAACATTCCATGACTAAGATTTTATTTTACATTGCCAAAATGTTAGTATATTATTATTATTTATGTACAGTATTATAAATAAAATATGAATAATAATTAATTCATAGATAATTTCAAGCATTTAGATTAAGGCTTAAATGCTTTTTTTAACATCAATGTTGAAAAGTTCAGATTATAGTTAAAACTAAATCCATAAAAACATTTTTGTTCCTTGAAATAAATGCTACGTGAAATTAAATAAAATATAACTTTTTTTCTACATACTGTTTTTAATCATTTTATTTTATAAATTTCTCAGTTTATTTACTTTACCTTAATGTACTAAAATATCTAAAAAATAAATTTTTTTAGAAAAGAAATAAATTTAATAAAAACTAAACATATTTAAAAAATAATAATAAATATAATATAATTAATAAAAAAAACTATTTCAAAACATTATAAAAGTATTTTAGTTTCTCAATGATACTAAAACAACACTAAATTTATGAAGTTGCCATAATTTTTGCTTCATTTGCTCAACGAAAATTGTCAGAGGAGGTTAAAATGTTAAAAAGTGGCTTGACCGAGTGAACTTTAAAATCCTCATGAATATAATTAAACATTTTTATATATATAAAGAAGGTTAAATACAAGTCTATTTATTATTATGACTTACAGCCAGTAAAAATTAATTTATGCACAAATCTAGATTTCCTTGGTAAACAATATCAGTTTGGGTGATGAAGATGAGCCGTCACCTCGTTGATGCTGATCTCGGCCTCCACATACTGAAGTCCTTTCTGCAGGATGGAGATGAGAGCAGCAGGTGGCACTAGAGTCCCGTTGATGTTCGACTGACTGATGTGACTCTCAATGCCAAACGTGAATGCAGAATGAGAGAAACCTGCCGCACAAACACACAAACAAAACACCAATGAACGAACAGTGGCTTTATTTCAACCAGCGAGTAAACATGTGATCTGAGAAGAAATAAAACATTCCCCTCACAAGCCAAAATACACAGAAGAATTATTTATTTTTATATCCAAATGTAAAGGTTGATTTATTTATTTGTCTTACAAGGATATTTGTAAGGGTTATTGTGGGAAAGAAAGTCGGGTGTTTACCTGACTCCTGCAGATATCTGTAGACCAGGAAGTTGACTTCATCACTGGTAATGCTCATCTTAGCTCAACTCAGAGGATGAGCGACACTGGAGCTCACGATCGCCCCCTACAGGAAACATGACAACACTACATTATACTCTGATTAATCAAATGGATTCTGAAAACCATAATAAAAAAAATAACTTATTTTCAGCTAGTTTCTCATTTTTCTGTTTAAGTTGATGTAAAATCAAATAAAAAAATAAAACTAAAATTAAAAATTAAAACAACTATATAGACATTTATTATATAATAGTATATCAATGATACTAACATAGGCTAACACTTCCTTACACACAAAACCCACATAACCAAAGCCATAAAATGTTTACACTCATAACGTCAGTTTATCAGATGTAATTTCTAGCGTCGTTGTTTTGGTACAGATTTACAGACCCTGTAAATGTCAACTAAATTAAGATCCTCTAACAACTAAACCCTTTTCAGCATCGCTTCTCTCCTAGTGGTCATAAAGGAGGATCACAAAAATCACGGTTCGGATCATATTACGGTTTTCGAGTCATGGAAACATGATCCGTTGCACCTCTAATGCCAAGTTCACACTACAAGATTTTAAGCCCGATTTGCAAGTTAACGAGCTCGCCAATTTTTATGTGTGAGCTACTCAACGACGCGTCAAAAACGCTCGCTGACGCGTCCCCGACACCTCACCGATGCCAGAAAAACATCCAGCATGCTACATATCTGGAGCTGTCGGGCGACATCCTGTGGTGTCACGTGTCGCGACGAGCTACAGCCAATGAGAGCACAGGCGCCGATTCCGAGCACCCACGGAAAAACGAGAGACATTCTCCGTTAATTTTAACTAATAATAAAGAAAAACGATTGCAGCTTTCAGACACGACTTTCTTTTCATTTTTATAGTTCATTTGAGGCCGTTTCTACGGTGTCATTTTAATGACAGTTATTGAGAGTGCATTATTGTAATGCGAGAACGCACACCGAATCTCTCCGCTCACGCAAAACTCACTCTAGCACAAAACTGGCGCTCACAAGAATTGAAAAAGCTTTCAACCACCAGATCTTTCAACATTGACTGATGAAATAACACAGTATAGCCACTTTTAAATTCGCCTTTGAGATCGCATTTTCAAGCTCATTTTAGTCATCCAGTTCTCGTTATTTTATTATTTAATAGTTATTTTTTTAGTTAAAGGGTTAGTTCTGTCATTAATTACTCGCCTTCATGTCGTTCCACACCCGTAAGACCTTCGTTCATCTTCAGAACACAAATTAAGATATTTTTGATGAAATGGCCTCTATTGACATCAAGATAATTTACACTTTAAGTGCTCAGAAAGCTACTAAAAACATATTTAAAACAGTCATGTGACTACAGTGGTTCAACTTTAACGTTATGAAGCGACGAAAAAATACTTTTTGTGCGCCAAAAAAAACCAAACAAAATAACGACTTTATTCAACAATATCTAGTGATGGGCGATTTCAAAACACTGCTTCGTGAAGCTTTACGAATCTTTTGTTTCAAATCAGTGGTTCTGAGCGTGAATCAATCTGCCAAAGTCATGCGATTTCAGTAAACGAGGCTTCGTTACGTCATAAGTGTTTCGAAATTTCAATGGTTCACCACTGGGGGGCGTGACTTTGGAGGTTTGATACGCGCTCCGAACCACTGATTCGAAACAAAAGATTCGTAAAGCTTCATGAAGCAGTGTTTTGAAATCGCCCATCACTAGATATCGTTGAATAAAGTCGTTATTTGGTTTTTTGGCACACAAAAAGTATTCTCGTCACTTTATAACATTAAAGTTGAACCACTGTAGTCACATGATCTGTTTTAAATACATCTTTAGTAGCTTTCTGGGCAATGAAAGTGTTAATTATCTTGCTGTCAGTGCAGGCCTCACTGAGCCATCGGATTTTATCAAAAATATCTTAATTTGTGTTCTGAAGATGAACGAAGGTCTTACAGGTGTGGAACGATATGAGGGCGAGTAATTAATGACAGAAATTTCACTTTTGGGTAAACTAACCCTTTAAGTGCTTATTGTTTATAGGTATTTAATGAATCAATTCATTTAGTGAACCGCTACTGATGATCAGATATCAGCGCGACTCCCTACAACACTCGCGTATTTGCAGTCTGTACGTATCTCTTCGCGAAACACAGAATAACGTTTGTGTAATTAATTCATCAGGCGCATCATTGAATGGAGAAAACGACAGTACTCTTGGAAAAATGAGAATGTTAAAATGTTTTAAGGGGCACTTGTGTATAATATTTCAGTTATCATTTGCTCATGGAAACTGAGGTGAATAAAAACATTTTATATTGGGTTGGTAATGTATTTGTAAGTGTGTTTCGGGGGGTGTGTGTGTGTGTGTGTGTGTGTGTGAGAGGGGGGTTGTTTTGCGTCATTTCCCGTTCCACTTCTCGCGCATGTTTTCATGAGGAAATGTGGTTTGGGTACCTGACCTTTGGGTGACAGAGTTGTTGTCAGCTTGTGTGTAGTGTGTAACCCCCTGGATCATTTACGCAGTGTGAACACCACAACAAAAATGTGATTTTGGCCATATATTTCTGGAAAGAGTTTTCACATTAGTTCGATAATATAACTAATTTGCAATGAAATACATCAAATTGAAAATTAATGTAAAAAAATAAAATAAAAAACATACAAAACAGATTTTTATTGAATTAACTGAAGAGCAAACTATGTGATTTCTAGTTCAGTTTTCACACACACACACACACACACACACACACTCTTTCTCTCTTTCACACACACGTGGTTAATATATCGGTCTACCGGTAACCAAACTACATCCGGTCAATCTACGAGGAGTGATTTATTGTATCTTTATATCTGAGCCGGTCTCTGAGGAAACTGGAATCATCCTTGTTTGGTGGATCCCATTTGGTTAATTAGTTGACACACAACAGCCTGTGGGATACGAAAAGCCGAGTGGTTAATGCTCATATAAAACAAGGCCGTAATTATCATGGGAACCTGCAAAACTACGACTAATCCACATATCAGATCGTCTTATGACAGAAACACCAATTACACCAACGCCGATCAGCTCATCCAGGGAATTCACACACAAAAGACGGCGTCCCTGTAGTGCACCGGGATTTATTTGCCCTCAGAAGATAACTACAGTAGACGTCCGTTGAGTCGGATCCCACTGCGGGCAAGAGAAACTCCAACCGCAAGCATCATGGGAAAACATCAAGAATTCAGTCCTCTGGGATTCACTATAACTGAGCATAATGAATTCAACGGTATTCAGAACAGAACAGGAATGAAGATTATAAGTATAAAACAAATTATAGAGGCATTTCTAGTCTTAAAAAAAGTATCAGCTGTATGCAAAGTGACCCACATTCGATTTTTGACCACTGAAAATGTGTACAATTTACTCATGGAGCCGCATTGAGATCCCAATATCTCTGGGATTGAACCCTATAGAGCATTAAAAATGAAGATACCAAAAGAAAAGTTTGTTAAGAGCCAGAATCTAAAGACATATTGAGATATCTTTATTACTTTTTGAGTTACAGGCAAGCAAACTTTCAGGGAAATAACATGAAAAGTGCTTTTTTCCCATTTTTGAACTGTCACCGTTGGCATATATTGTAACAAAGATTGCAAAAGACAACATAATTTACTAATACACCTTCCAATCTCTGTGTAAAAATAAAAAAATGATGCTGCCATCTTTCCAAAGTCATTTTATCTCCCTTGTAATTTGTCACTCTACAAAATTGTCGATTACCAGAGGTGCAACGATACATCATTATATTGAGATATCACGATATAAAATTGCGACAATATGTATTAGTGATGTAAACGATATAATTAGCGATATAGAGTTAGTTTTATCCAAGACTCACTCAAAAATGTAAATTCTGTCATCATGTACTCATCCTCATATACCTATAAGATTTTCCGTTCAACTTCCAATCACAAATGAAGATATTTTTTACGAAACCTGAGAGATTTCTGTCCCTCCATTTAAAGTCCATTCCTCTAAAACTTAAGATACAAAAAATGTCTTTGTATAAATAATCAATCGAGTGGTCCAATCCAAGTCTTCTGAAGAGACACTTTATATGATGAACCTATTTACAACGACTGTAGAAAGCACGGACGTTCACATGCTTGCGTGACGCGCGAAAACAACACATGAGAGAGAGTAAATGCAGAATAGAGTGGCGCAGGTGACAACACTTTGTAGGCCAAAACGCGGAAGCGAGTTAGCATTTTAGCACTTCCAGTTCCATCGCCCTGAAGTCAATGGGTTTTTTTGAATGGGATTTTGGTTAAATGGCTGAAATAAGGTCTGAGGGAACCGGTGTGATGCTAACTGCCGGTTGGCCTACAAAGTGACATCATACCTGCATCACTCTATTACATCATCGCCACAGACCAATGGTAGTTCAAAGGTGTTTCCAGCCGGAGCGAGCTTTTCCAGAAAGTTCACTTTGGCAAGCTGTTTCGAACTCCTGAAACAAGCCTGATTTTGTTGGAAATGAAGTCACACCAGTTCCTTGATTTCGCTTGAAGCAAATCAGGGCCTTAATGTGATCATCATTACTTTCAATGAGATAAACTGCAGTGAAATTAGCACCATAGTGTGAAATGACCATCCTGTTCTCAAGTGTTCACTAAACCGCTGTCCAATTAACAACATCACACCAGTGTTAAAATCACAGCCAGTGTCCTTGAGCTGAAGACTGGACAGAATTAGTTCATATGCATCTCGACCGGTTTTGCTGACTAATATGCTCCAGAAATAAACCCCAGCACTTCCTGAAGTGTGACCAAACAGAGAAGCAGAATATGAGCAGTTTCTGACTACAGGAAACAGGTTAAAACCACCCAGATTAATCAGTCACAGGCAAACGTGACAAAAAACAAGCAAATGGAGCAAATAAGACGGACATAATTTCCATTTTCATCAAGTGAGCGATAACTAAAGTATCATAACACAAGAAAAGAAGGTGAAACTAGCCTAATGAAACAGCCTTTATGAAATATAATACATTAAAATCATCAATAAAGTGCATCAGTGCCCATCCAACAATTATTTTCCCATTCATTCTTTACATAAGGATTTAAAAAAAGTCTTCGTTTAATAGTTATGACCATGACCATAAACCAAACCAACCAGCTACGAGGTGAATCACAACATTACAAACTTCGATTTGAAGCTAAAACGTTTTTAAAATCGGACAAAAATACAAAGGCACAAGACTGTGAACTTAACGGCATTAGTGAAGGAAAGAACTACAATCCCATGAATCATTGCGAATGACATCGGCAAAATAAATACAAGAAATTTACAACCCAAGGTGATTTAGGATACAGAAAGAATATATTTTACGTTCATCACAAAATTACGGAGCCCTGCACGTGACATGCAAGAAAAAAAATTTATCATGCGCACGATTTACTAATTCGTTCGCTCGATTTACTAATTGTGTGCATGATTTATAAATCGAGGGAACGAAATAGTAAATCGTGCGCATGATTTATTAAATCGAGGGAACGAAATAGTAAATCGTGTGCATGTTTTAGTAAATCGAGGGAACGAATTAGTAAATTGTGCGCACGTTTTAGTAAATCGAGGGAACGAAATAGTAAATCGTGTGCACGTTTTAGTAAATCGAGGGAACGAAATAGTAAATCGTGCGCATGATTTATTAAATCGAGGGAACGAAATAGTAAATCGTGTGCATGTTTTAGTAAATCGAGGGAACGAATTAGTAAATTGTGCGCACGTTTTAGTAAATCGAGGGAACGAAATAGTAAATCGTGTGCATGTTTTAGTAAATCGAGGGAACGAATTAGTAAATCGTGTGCACGTTTTAGTAAATCGAGGGAACGAAATAGTAAATCGTGTGCACGTTTTAGTAAATCGAGGGAACGAAATAGTAAATCGTGCGCATGTTTTAGTAAATCGAGGGAACGAATTAGTAAATCGTGCGCACGATTTAGCCTACTATTTTTTTTCCTGCATGTCATGTCCGGGGCTCCGTACAAAATACACATATTGTATTTAAGTATTTAAATGATTAAGTTCGTAGCACTTCACTGGAGTGGGCGGAGCCAGAGTTCTTTTGGCATGAATTTATTGTTGTGACTCTCTCTGATTGGTAATAATTTCTCTGCAGAATCATGGGTAATGTAGTTTTTCACCAAGAATTTTTCTGTTAAACACGATTATTTAAAAATTATGTTGAAATAATGCAGACTGACGGCTTCAACAGACGCATATACCATCGATTAAAAACCTCGAAGCTCACCGTAGGGATGTTTTTAACGGTTTATAAGTTATCGTTATAAATCGATTCCCTTATGGAGAAAATGAATGCAGTTTTTACACGTCCTGAATCTGACTGTTGTACTCTATATTCACAATGTTGCTTCATTTAATATTGCCAGTAAAATTACTGTGAATAAATGGTGAATATTCAATATAAACTCCAACCAAGAGAATAAAAAGAAGTGATAAAGAATATAGAAGTAATGAAATGGTTAACATCAGCATGTGTTAAACAAGACATTAACAACATCCCTGTTTAATGAATAAAAAACTAGGTATAATGGAAGGATAAAAATTGTCACAAGCACAGAGCCAAAAGAAACCACAGGAATGATTAATGTGGAAAACAGGACACATGCGAGCCCGCAGAGAGCCTGATTTTCTCCTGGCTGGTCACCTCTGACAGATGTGCTCGCAGGACCTGCAGACAGCAGCCATTTTCTCATGAGCGGTGCCGCGAGTTAAAATGCGCCAGTCATTCCCTGCGGTCACCGAAGACGGAAGATCAGACTAATGAACCCGCAAACTGACAAGTCGCCAGCGTAGCCACTTCAACGAGTCGACTTCATACGTGACGACTGCGAGACGATTGGCTGTGAGGGAGGAATCACGTCACTGTATTTAAAGCTGGAGAAACTAAAGTTTAACTGATTTTACTGCCATTAAACCCCTTTAAGTACAGGAAATCACTGCAACATCAAAACTTATTGCGTTAATAAACTAGCGGCACAAAATATGATAAAAAATAAATAAAAACAATGTTAAATAAATAAATAGTAAAAAAATTTTTTAATAACTATAATAATTCTTTCACCAAGTAATATAGTTCATTAGTCTATGCTAAATAAATAAAATAAAAGTTGAAGTTTTATTTTAAACATTCATTTTAAACAAAGTTTATAAATAAACATTCATTATCATTAGTTATACTTTTGTAAATCACAGACAATTACACAACTGGTCCCAGAGCAGTGTTATTTATATTATACTTTATTTTATTAATATTTTGAATACTTTTATTTTATATTTTCAGTTTTTGTTCAATTTTGTTATATGCTTTTTTTCCACTTTTATTACTGGTAGTTTTTTTTTATTCAGTTGTAGTTTTCATTTATTACAGTTATTAATTTTAATGCTTTATTTTACTTCATTTAGTTGCCAAAGCAACATTTCTAATTTTTGGCTAGTTTAGGTTTCAAAAAATTAATCGCATCCAAAATAAAGGTTTGTGTTTATATATGTGTGTGTACTCGTGTATATATCATACCTATTTTAATAATATGATAACATTTTTTAGTTTATTTGAACGATAATTACTAGGGATGCTAACAGTTAATCGCCAATTGATTAATTGTTGATAATAGTTTAACTCATAAAACTTTTTCGATTAAGCAAGAGTGTGTAATTTTGAGGTGCGTCCGGCTCACGCGCAAAACACATATAACAATGTATTAATGTTTTCAAGCTATGCAATGGATTTAGTAGGCTAGCCGTTTATTTAACTAACCAAGGGTCCAAAAAGGAACATAAGAACTACTTACTTGTGTAAACGCGACAATAATAAAATGAGTGATAATAAAACTATAATCATCCCTACCCACTATATCCGAGATCCAGCTTCCATTGGTTGAACTTTCAAATGACGTTAAAAATCATTGCATTATGATCACGATGCGATCGGATCCCGGAAGTCGTATTGCTTAAGCGAAGCAGCATGTCAATGTCACTCCGTGATCTACACATTGTCTTATGTTGTGTTTGGGCTCGTTCGAAACCACCTGCTCTAAATAAATATATGTGATCTACTATGGTTTACTAATATTTCATATGTAGTTCACATGTGCGTCAGCACTGTTTTTTCATAAGAGGTTTAAGAGGTTAACGAGCGGGACATGTTTAGCACTGGAATCTCAATATACATACACACTAGGGTACAATATGATAAAAAAAAAAAATCATAACATGCCTGTGTACTATTATTCAACAATTTGGGGTTAAAGAAGTCTCTTCCGCTCACCAAGGCTGCATTTATTTGATAAAAAAAAATACAGTGAAATTGTGAAATATTTTTACATTTTAAAATAGCTGTTTTCCATGTGAATATATAGTAAAATGTAATTTATTCCTGTGATCAAAGCTGAATTTTCAGCATCATATATCAGTAATTTATCAGTTTTGTTGGAACACTAAATGTGTCTGTTTATATCACCAGTAAAATCATCACAAACATCATGAATATTCAGTATATCACGCAGCCCTAAAAATGGCATAAAAAACAGACAAGCCTCAAGAAAACATGCAAACCATTTTGTCTGGTTTATTATAAGCATTAAACATGGAGACACTACAGTCTCTTTCTCTGTTTCAAAACTAGGCCATTCTGGCATCATTCTTTCAGACGGATTTGGATTTGGCTTTGCTCAAATCCTGGAGAAAATCCCAAGACCACAACTCTCTCACTTCAATCCTATTAACCATTAACTCAGTCAACTTGTAATGATTTACAAATCTAAAGCTATTTATAACAGCGTGACAAGCTGTAGCGTGGGAGTGGAAGTGATCTCCATATGAAGATGAATGGAGATTAGGCGCGGGAATCATACAGAATGTAACAAATCGAATTCTCCTTAACGACTGCATATCTTTAAAAACAATAATGCGTCTTTCTTTCTTAGCATATTTAATTTACAACTTACATAAAACATGTAGATACATGTAGTAAAACATGTCCTTTGCAGAGAAAGCAATCCCATAATGCACTGCATAATCAGCACAGTGGGAAAAAAGATGGACAAACACTGAGACACATCAATAAAAAATAAGTTTTTATATTTTTATTCAATTTTTTAAAAAACATTTTTTTTCTAATTTAGTACATATTACATTTAAATATAACTTTCATTTAAGCACGTTATTAAATGAAAGCGTGATGTCATATATAATTGGCTTTATATCGGCCATTAATAGTGCCATTTGTCATCAAAACAACATACATCTAATTAAACACTAGGGTACAGTATGATCAAAATCATGTGACACCTGTTTTTGAATAATACATATAATGTATAATTTGCATGAATACCCATTTTGTGTTAATTTTGTTCAATATTTCATAGAGCTGCACGATTCTGGATAAATTGAGAATCACGATTTTAGAGATCATGACTGAATAGACAGTTAAACAAAATAAAATGCAATTTACTAGAGCTTCTGACAAAGTAATAATTGCTATTTTAAAAATATTTAATTCATTTGAATTGTTTTTTAAATCGGGTTTAATGAATGATTCAATGACTCACTCATATCATTACTGGATGAATCGGCGTTTTTGAACAAATCTCTTGAATGAATGATTCAATGACTCACTCATAAAGACTTCACTTTTTTCACTACTGGATGAATCAGTGTTTTTGAACAAATCTCTTGAATGAATGATTCAATGACTCACTCATAAAGACTTCACTTTTTTCACTACTGGATGAATCAGTGTTTTTGAACAAATCTCTCGAATGAATGATTCAATGACTCACTCATAAAGACTTCACTTTTTTCATTACTGGATGAATCATTGTTTTTGAACAAATCTCTTGAATGAATGATTCAATGACTCACTCATAAAGACTTCACTTTTTTCACTACTGGATGAATCAGTGTTTTTGAACGAATCTCTCGAATGAATGATTCAATGACTCACTCATGAAAGCTGCGTCTCGTTTCGGAGGCTGCGTCCTCCGGAGGTCGCATTTGAAGGCTGCATTCATCATCAAGGATGTCTTATTTAAGAAAAGTAACCGAAATAAAAATTGACTGTTATTCCTCGTGGTGTAAAATACTGTAAGTTCTTTCTTACTTTGCAATCTAACAGTTACATCCTTGATGACGTATGCAGCCTTCAAATGCGACCTCCAAAGGACGCAGCCTTCAAAATGAGACGCAGCTAAAGACTTCACTTCTTTCATTACTGGATGAATCAGTGTTTCTGAACGAATCTCTTGAATGAATGATTCAATGACAAATACATGTTTTTAACAGTCACTTGTCGCCACCTACTGGTATAACGATGTAACTGATACAATCTTTATTTGAAGCATCAAGTTACTTTCAAAAGGTGATTTGCTCTATTTTAATCTCTACCGTAGACATCAGTGTTTATATCCGAACTATAAACGTTTATCCAGTACTTCTGTGACAATCTGAATGATTGTAAGACTGTTTCATAACTATACATGACAACGCAGATCTGAATGTTCGCTGTGATCGTACTTGTCAAAGCTTTAAAAGACAGAGACGAATCGCTGTCATTTAGGAAAAAGATTGCGTGGGTAATCGAGATTAAACTTTTAGCTTCTATCCAAATATTTAGAAACGAGCTGTACTGTAGTACAGTACGCCAACAAAAACAGATGTTGTGATGGAAATTACATACGCAGCAAGGTCAGCGATCAGACACAGACCACAAATCATGTCTCATAAATGAAAAGCCTACAATTAAAAACATAACATGTACCAGTTGATGCTGTCATGTGATTCAAGCAGATAAATCACTGATATCAACAAGTGATGGAGGCTTTCAGCTGTAACAATCCTGAGGTACAGTATGTACTTAGTATGCACTGTTAAGTCATTTTTACTGTAGAATAACAACACGGTTTAAACCAATAAGGTATCACATTTGAAACTCATTAAAAATCACATATAAAAACGTCTAATAAACTGTTCCATAAAAAAATAAAAAATAAAATTCTGATTATTTTTTAATTTGTCTGGGTTTACTGATCAACCTAGAATAATTTCCCTCACATTTTCCTCAAAAAATGGCTCAAAAAATGTGTCATTTATGTTTTAAGCGTATGTTTGTTTCTCAGTGCAGTAATTAGCACGACTAACATTTGAAGTACACTAACTATCTGCTAGTAACTAGTGAAGACACCGGATCGACCCCTCCCCCACCCGCCTCATCCTGAAGCATGTGCTGCTGCATCTGGCGGCTTCTTTCAGCATGTATTAGGACAAAAACAACAAGAAATGAGCTCTTTTGAGTGTCCATCACTTTCTGAGGTGGTCAACAAACACATGCCGCCGTGGAAATAAGACTTTAGAGGCGTTAGAGGTGAGTGGGAAAGTTCAAACATGCGCGGCACATTCAGTAGTTTCCTCACAAAGATTTCCAAGCACTTCAAATTGAATAATCCACACAGAAAAAGTTCAAATGAATGAAATATCGCTTGTTCTTACCGCCAAGACTCAAGTCGTCGCTTCTCTTTCACTTCCACTAGGAAAATACCATCCAACTTCAGTGTGCAAACTGCGACTTTACACCCATCTTCAGTCAGATTTCCCCTCAGCGGTTGGGATCGTTATCGGCGGTATTCCGTTAAAAGATCGATGTGGAACAACAGTCGAGGTCTCATGTGCCAAAGTTCACGTTTAAATGTCGATCATGTGTGTTTTTAGACAAGTTTCCTGTGTGTTTCTCACAGAATGGAGCGTCGGAAGACAGACAGCAGCGCACACACTTACTACAGCAGAGGGAGAGAGGCGGGCTGTGTTCACTCACCTACTGAGCTCCCTAACTAGACAGCGACTCTCCACAGCACACTAGCATAGTATTCTTAGACTACTGTTTCTGTAGTATATAATATTTATATTGACACACAGTAAACAGGCGTTTTTACAGAAAAATGAATAAAAGATACAAAATTATATATTTTTGTTTTAAACAGTAAAGCACTTTTATATAACATTGAATTAAAAACGCTATATATATATATATATATATTAATAAAGCATTTTTATACAAAATTATTAAAAATGCAAAAAAAAAAAAAATTAAATTAAAAAACAATTAAAAATGCAAACTATTTATTTTAATTTTTAAATAGTAAGGCTTTTTTAATATACAAATTTGAATACAAAAGTATATATTTTAAATTAAATTTAAAAAAAATTATAGGAAATTGAATAAAAATGCAAAATTATATAGATTTATTTTAAACAGTAAAGCATTCTTTTATGGAAAATGTAATTAAAAATACTAAATTATTTTTTATTTTAAACAGTAAAGCACTTTTATAGAACATTAAATTAAAAATGCTATATATATATTAAACAGCAAAGCATTTTTTATACAAAATTAAATTTTGTATAAACATTTTTAAACAGTAAGGCTTTTTTATATACAAATTTGAATTAAAAATACAAAATTATATATTTTAAATTAAAAACTTACAAAACTTACAAAAACCATTTTTTTTTTTATTTCAAATAGTAAGGCTTTTTGCATTAAAAATGCAAAATTATATTTTATTATATGTAGATATGACTTCTTTAATGTGCATCTGTGGGTTTTTTCACCTGTTTTATCACCCAGCATATTAAAATTGTGTCTGATCACTTAATAAACTACCAAAACATCTATGTATATATGTATGAGCAACGCACCAATCGAAAAAAAGGGCAATTTATGCAAATTACCACTTTATTACTTCTCATTGTTGACTTGTTTTATATAGTCTTAAAGTGATTTTGCAGTGAAATAAATCAATATTAGGTTTGCTTCCATGCTGTCTAGTTAGGGAGCTCACTAGGTATTGAGCCGCAGCCACAGAGAATGGGGGGAGGGGGGCGTTTTGCACTTTGTGACCTACAATGGAAAAATGAGCAGCTGACCTTAAACCTGCTTATTCAACAGCACAAAATCAGAACACATCCACCATGAAATAACACCGTCTTCGCCATCTTGTGCCTCTCATGGTTAAATTCTTCATAACCATAAATGAAACATGTGACCGATAAATGCCCTGTCATAAAGCCCAGATTTACGTGGGAAAGATAAGCTGTTATCGCTTGTTTCTTTATCACGTCGCGTCTGGTTAGGACCTGGTGTAATGATTATATTTAGGTTTTATTATTTTATTATAATACAATAATTTCATTAACTGGTGTTGCCAGAACATTCCACACGATCTCCTGAAACAAAAAAGAAAATGAAACGTGTCTTTCTTTCATGTTTAGCAGTATAATCACTTCACAGTGTGTTTCACTTAATGTTTGACTTTTATTTGTCTGCGCTGAATAAGATTATCTGGAGATAATCACACTTCTGTAGTTGTTATGACGCAACGTTACCGCAGACACACACGTCTCCCTCCCTCTTTTGCGCCTGTAAGGTCACACACTGGCTGATTAATTCTCTTTTCGCGCTGCACAGTCATTCACATTCGGAAAGTAAATAACAAGACAGGAGTACATTAGTGTGACACATTCCTGTGACGGCCGTAAATACTGAAGTACCCGCGCAACTGTTTACAAAAATAATAGATGCATATGTATGCTACAGTTCAAAAGTTTGGAGTCTTTTTAAAAGAAATTAATACTTTTATTCAGCAAGGACGCATTAAATTGATCAAAAGTGACAGTAAAGCATCAAATCATCATATTAGAATGATTTCTGAAGGATCATGTGACACTGAAGACGCTGAAAATTCAGCTTTGATCACAGGAATAAATTACATTTTACTATATATTCACATAGAAAACAGCTGTTTAAAATTATAATAATATTTCACAATTTTTACTGTATTTTTGATCAAATAAATGAGCAGAAGAGACTTAAATCACATTTAATATGTACATGGCAGAGATTATTTACACCGTTATGTTTAATTGTTGATTGGAAGTTTATTTCCTCATCCATAAGCATTACTTTATAGACGCTAGTTGTTTTCATCTGATAATATTAATACATTTCAATATTTGATGATTTTATTTTTATGATAAACGAGCGGTGTTAAATATGTATTTCTCAGTTGTGTTGTGTGTGCTGTTGTTCCCTAACTAGTGTGCATTCACAGCAAAGGTTGCAGTCTCTTGCATAAGTGAGAGAAAACCTTGCCCTATGACATACACCAATCACTGTTAAAGGAGCAGTTCACACGAAAATGACTATAAAAACCGTGTCCTCATGTGCAGTTATTGCTATTACAAGGTTTCAAGTGTTAACATTAATTAACTACATTAGTTAACATAAACTAGCACTAGTACTATTTTTATGCTGCTTATAAAAATGCACAGTATTCCAAATCTTCTAAAGCGTTTTTGTGAGGAACAGAGTGAAATTTAAGTCATTATTCATTAATAATCTTCATTCTGCATATTTAAACTTATTAAACCATGACAAAATGACGTCAGACCTGCAGGATCCATCTGTTTTTCTTAGGATACGTTTACGACAACGATGTACTAAAACGGAATTGTTTTTCCTTTGTGTTTTTCACGTACAGACGACAGCATTGTCAAAATGATCCCCGTTCACACGGATCTGTGAAAACGACTAAAATCGCTGTATTCTGCTGTCAGGCCAGTAGATGGCGATGTCACTTTGTAAAGAAACACTACACTCCTATAGACTGAACACGTAATACACGTGCATGACGTCACCGTTTTCACAAATTCACGTTTTTGTAGTTTACATGGAGACGATAATGGTATCATTTTTAAAAACTTGCACTTTGAAACACATTTTCAAGTTTGTGTTTTTTAGGCCCCCAAAACGCTGTTGTCGTGCAAATGAACGGCCAAAACATAGTAGTTTACATGGAGACGATAACGGTATCGTTTGATAATGGTATTGTTTCTTAGGATACATTTAGGGTACGTTTATGACAACGATGTACTTAAAAACAGAAACATTTTCCCTTCGCGTTTTTCGCGTACAGACGACAACGTTGTCAAAACGATCCCCATTCATACGGCTCTGCGAGAATGACAAAAAACACTATATTCTGCCGTCAGGCCAGTAGATGGCGATGTTACTTCGTAAAGAAACACTACGCACCCATAAACTGAACACGTAACATGCATGTGCATGACGTCACCATTTTCACAAATTCACATTTTTGTAGTTTACATAGAGACGATAACGGTATAGTTTGATAATGGTATTGTTTTTTAAGGTACGTTTATGACAACGCTGTACTTAAAAACAGAAAAAAATTTTCTTCGCATTTTTCACATACAGATAAAAACGTTAAAACGATCCCTGTTCACCTGGATCCACAAAAACGACTAAAAACGCTGTATTCTACTGTCAGGCCAGTAGATGGCGATGTCACTTTGTAAATAAACACTACACGCCTATGGAGACAATAACGGTATAGTTTAGTAACGGTATTGTTTCTTAGGGTACGTTTATGACAACGATGTACTTAAAAACTGAAACATTTTTCCTTTGGGTTTTTTGTGTACAGGCGACAAAACGATCAAAACGATCCTTGTTCACACGGATCCGCGAAAACGACTAAAAACCAGTAGATGGCGATGTCGCTTCGTAAGGAAACACTATACTCCTATAAACTGAACACGTAACACGCATGCACATGACGTCACCGTTTTCACAAATTCACATTTTTGTACTTTACATGGCGACGATAATGGTATCATTTTTAAAAACTTGCACTTTGAAACACATTTACAAGTTTGTGTTTTTTTGGCCCCCAAAACGCTGTTGTCATGCAAATGAACGGCCAAAACATAGTAGTTTACATGGAGACGATAACGGTATCGTTTGAAAATGGTATTGTTTCTTAAGGTACGTTTATGACAACGCTGTACTTAAAAACAGAAAAAAATTTCCTTTCCGTTTTTTCGTGTACAGACGACAACGTTGTCAAAAAGATCCCCGTTCACACGGATCTGTGAAAACGACTAGAATCGCTGTATTCTGCTGTCAGGCCAGTAGATGGTGATGTCTCTTCATAAAGAAACACACCTGCCTATAAACTGAAAACGTAACATGCATGCGCATGACGTCACCATTTTCACAAATTCACATTTTTGTAGTTTACATGGAGACGATAACGGTATCATTTGATAACGGTATTGTTTTTTAAGGTACCTTTATGACAACGCTGTACTTAAAAACAGAAACATTTTTCCTTCGCGTTTTTCGCATACAGACAAAAACGTTAAAACGATCCCCGTTCACACAGATCAACGAAAACGACTAAACACGCTGTATTCTACTGTCAGGCCAGTAGATGGCGATGTCACTTTGTAAATAAACACTACATGCCTATGGACTGAACACGTAATACGCATGTGCATCACATCACCATTTTCACAAATTCACATTTTTGTAGTTTGCATGGAGACGATAACGGTATCGTTTAATAACGGTATTGTTTCTTAGGGTACGTTTATGACAACGATGTACTTAAAAACTGAAACATTTTTCCTTTGGGTTTTTCGTGTACAGACGACAAAACGATCAAAACGATCCTCGTTCACACGGATCTGCGAAAATGACTAAAAACGCTGTATTCTGCTGCCAGGCCAGTAGATGGCGATGTCACTTCGTAAAGAAACATACGTGCCTATAAACTGAACACGTAACACGCATGCACATGATGTCACCGTTTTCACAAATTCACGTTTTTGTAGTTTACACGGAGATGAAAACGGTTTTGTTTTCAAAAACTCGCACTTTGAAACACATTTTCAAGTTTGCATTTTCAGGCCCCCAAAACGGTGTTATCGTGCAAATGAACAGCCAAAACGCATAAAAAGTTTCCCGTTTTTAGTTGAAAATGGTGTCGTGTAAACAGCCCCTTAGTTGGATGCGAATGAGATTTCAAAGCTTTAGTAGAAGAAGATACACTCTGAAAATTGATTTTTTTTGTAGTTGCAAATAAATATTATCGCATTATGGCATTATATGGCATTTCTCCATAATTAATTGTGAAATTTACTGAGTGAAAAGTGTTTCTACACCAACTTTTTTTTTTTTTAAACTGTGTATCAGTGAATAGCATATCATGTGACTTGAAATGTGTTACTTTCACCCCGTTTAGAGCTTGACGGATGCGGTTAATGATGACAGAGTGTTTGTTTCAGTGTTTTGTAATGTGTGTGTGTTTGCAGTGCACATCATTTAGCGGGCGTACGGTAGGAGCGAGCGCTGACCTCCTAACAAAGAACAGGTTCAATCTGCCTCCCCCACCCGCCCTACCAGGGTCATGTGACCTGCAGCAGTGGGGGAAGGGCGGCTGCAGTCAGTCACAGTCAGTATGGAGGGTTTTTGTCGTCTGTGATACTGTACTTCCCCTCCCCCACTGCAGTCTGCAACAGTGTGCGCACTAGACACACACACACACACACACACACACACACACACACACACAGCGCTGTATGATGATGTTACATCATTGATCTGCTATGTGTGTCAGAGAACATGTGCTGTATGGATGTGTATGGCACAGGTTTTCAGGGAGTGCAGGAGGGTTCATGGAAATGTTTAGAGAAAATAAAAAATGTAAAAATAAATAAATTATAGAATAAGGTTAAAATAACTTAAAAATTAGAAAATAAGGTTAAAATACATAATAAAAATAAAGTAAGTAAATAAATAATATGATTAAATAAAACAAAATTCATATTGATAAATAAATAATTTAAATAAAACTAAAATAATTTAAAAAATAAATTAAAATAATTTTAAAAATAAATTAAAATTGTATATAAATAGTTGTAATTATGTAAACACATAAAAATACATTAAAATAAATTAAAAATGCATTAAAATAAGTAAATTAATAAAAATTAGATTAAAATAAGTAAATAAATGAGAAATAAATAAATAATGAATAAATAAATGAATAAATAAGATTAGAGTAAATACATAATATGAATAAATATACGAATAAATGAAACAAAATAAAATGAGTAAATAAATAACATTTAAATAAATTAATTAATTAAAATAAGTAAATAAATAAATTTGTATATAAATAAATAATTGTATTTATTTAAATACATAAAATACATTCAAATAAATAAAAAATACATTCAAATAAGTTAATTAATAAACATTGTATTAAAGTAATAAATAGATTAAAATAAGTAAAGCAAGTAAATGAATAAATAAAATATATTTAAATAAATAAATACGATTTAAGTAAATAAATAATATGAATAAATGAAACAAAATAAATGAATAAATAAAATATGTATATATGTATATAACTGTAAATAAATAAAACAATTATTTATGTAAATACATAAATTATATTCAAATAAATAAAAAAATACAATAAAATAATGAATTAATAAAATTGATTAAAATAATAACAAATAGATTAAAATGAGGAAGTAAATGAATAAATAAAAATATTTAAATAAATAAATAAAAAACGTTTAAAATAAGAAACTAAATGAGTAAATAAATAACTAAAATTGTTTATAAATCATTTTAATTAAAAAAAAATTAATAAATAAAAATAGATCAACATAAATAAATTTATAAATAAAAAATAGATTTAAAAAATAAAATAAGTAAATGAGCAAATGTTCTTCCTCTGTCCTGACTGTAAATATTAAAGTAATTTTTGCAAGGTATTTTTGAGGCCTTCATATCTTTGTGTGTCCAAATCTAACTCATCAGATACTGTAGTGCTCGAAGACGCTATAAACATTTGTCTGAACTTGGTTTCTGTGGTTCAGAAGCACGATCACACGTTTCACACTAAACGCGTCGATGTGGTGCGGAGGAGAGCGCTGAACTTTGCCACCGTAGTGTACACTAGTTTCCATGACAACGGGCTGTAAAAGGAGGCGGGAAGCTTCTAGACAGTTGTGAGGGATTCAAAGGTCAGGAGCTGCGTGAACTTTGACCTCAGAGCGTTTGGAGCAGCTTCACGTCTGTGTGACCTCGCTTTAACAAGTGCCTCGTGTCTGCACTGAGAAATGATTTAACTTCAGTGTAGTTTTAACCTGTCGTTCTGCTTCATTTTCTGTTAAAAGTGCAAAGAAACTAATTATTACAGAAATCAGTCAATTCATATTAGTTTTATACGGTTGAAATGATTATAAATGGCACTTTAATGATCAGAAGATCTCTACAGATAAAAGATCAATCTAGTGTTATTTTAGTATCATTGAGATACTATTAGAGTTTTTATTAGTATTTTAAATTAGCTTTTATTTTCATATTATTTTGTTGTGTGTTTTCTCTCTTTATAGTTTTTATTTATTTTTATTTCAGTTTTTAGTACATCAAGTTGCCTTAGGAACTAGCTGAAATAAATAAGTTTACGGGTTTTTTGTTATTTATTTAAGTAACATTTTTTATTTTTTTTTATTTATGGTTTTAGTTTTAGTTTAACTTATTTTTCATGGAAAACTAATTAATTAATAACATTTTAAAATAATAACAAATACATTAAAATAAGTAAATGAATAAATAAAATATATTTAAATAAATAAATAAGATTAAATTAAATAAATAATATGAATAAATTAAACTAATATGAATAAAATTATTTAAATAAATTAATTAATTTAAATCAGTAAATAAATAAAAAATTGTATAAATAAATAAATAAAATTACATTCACATAATAAAACACATGAATTAATTAGTAAAAATGGATTAAAATAAGTAAACAAATAAATAAAATATATTAAAATAAATAAATTAATTAAAATAAGTAAATAAATAAAAAATTGTATAAATAAATAAAAAGAAATTATTAAAATAAATACATAAATAAAATTACATTCACATAAATAAAACATACATTAATTAATTAGTAAAAAAATATTAAAATAATAACAAATAGATTAAAATAATAGGAAGTAAATTAAATTAATAAAAAAATTGAATAAATAAAAAGTTTAAAATAAGTAACTAAATGAGTATATAAATAACAAAATGTATATAAATCATTTTCATTTAAAAAAATAAATAAAAATATATTTAAATAAATAAATAAATAAATAGTGAAAAAAGATTTAATTATAAAATATTAAAATGTGCAAATAAATAAATAAATAAATCATCAAACAGTACAGCACTATAATGAGTAAAATAAAAACTTCCCAAATATTATTTTGACATTTATAATGTTAATTTATATAATAATAGTTGTTATTATGTTAACCTGTTTGAATCAGTCAGTATGAAATTTTTAATATTAATGTTATTTATTTGATGAAAAATACAGTAAAAATAGTGAAATATTATTCCAATGTAAATCAGCTGTTTTCTATGTGAATATATAGTAAAGTGTAATTTATTCCTGTGATCAAAGCTGAATTTTCAGCATCATTACTCCAGTCTTCAGTGTCACATGATCCTTCAGAAATCATTCTGATATGATGATTTGCTATAATTGATAATTTCATGTAATCTTAGAATAAGGGTTTTATCTTCTCTTTGTTAAGTGATCATATAATGTCCATGAAGGGCTGAATTTGAAATGGAAAGTTGAAGTTTCTTCTGTAAATGATGTGATGCATCGCCATCTAGTGGCCTTTAAAGCTTCTACATGCTCCTTTAATAGATGATGGTGTGTATTTATTGAATCATTTATTTATAGTAGCAGTCACTCTTCATTATGACTCTTTCACACATGTTAAAATATTAATGCAGTGATGAAAACTTCTTTTTAGGTTTTTAAGATCACGAGAAACATAAATCCATTTTTTGACATCTAGTATATTTATAGTTATATGTGGGGCTCCATTAAAACACTGATTGAGCTTAAGAAAAACATTTACAGCGATAAAAGAACGCGTCAGGTGACCACAAGCTCAAAATAGGGAATATTGGGAATTCTGTTGGGATTTCCTCCGTCTGAAGAGATATTGTGCAGAGAGAGGTTATATTCACAAAGCTTTAAGACTTTTTCCCACTTACTGTTTTATGGAGAGTAAATATTTGCAAAGTTAATGCTGGAAAAAAGTGCACAAATATTGATAAAGAGTGTCAGAAACAGAGACGGCAATGTCCAGCTCAGATTCTGTAACTTACAGAATAAACACTTTTTGGTCCCCATTGACGTCCATATGAGAAAAATACTATGGAAGTCAATGGGGACCAAAAACCAGCATTCTTCAAAATATCTTCTTGCAATGAAAGAAAACTAGTTGTGACCATCAAAATCTGTTTTGGATGTGTTTGAAGGTAAAAACCCCAGAGAATGTGTTTGGTTGACCTACTTCACTCATGAAGTGTTTCATATTGTTTTATAGATGGGATCCGACCGCACCGAGATGATCTGAGGAATTCTGTTCCCGGACTTCTCTTCCGCCGCGACTCGACTTCCTTCAGTTGTTTTGTTTGTTGTTTTATCCCCTGAGACGGCAGTCAGATCCAGTGCAGGTGGACCGAACAATGAACACACCTGCAGATGATGGTCATGTGATCAGAGATGCCACGGGTTCGTAAATATGGGCGGGAGTCTGATGCCAGGAGACCGCTGAACAAATAAGGGTGAGTGTGCTGAGGTCATTGTGAAGTCATCATGGAGGATCTTTTACTGTACACTCTCTTAAAAATAAAAACTGCAAAAAAGAGTTTTCACAGTGATGCTATAGAAGAAGTTCTTAAAAGAAACTTTTTTCCCCCAAAATTATATGAATAAATAAATAAAATAATATAAATAAATGAAAAAAAATAGACTAAAACAAGTTAGCAAATAAATAAAAATTGTATATATAAATAATTTTATATATAAATAACTTTTAAATAAATAGTTAAAAAGTTAATTAACTTTTTATTTTAATACATTAATTAAATAAATAAAAATAGATTAAAATAAGTAAAAAAAAATTAATAAAACTAGTTTAAAATAAATAAAAATAGATAAATAAGTTACTAAATTAGTAAGTAAATAGAAATTGTCTATAAATAGATATTTTAATTTTTTAAAATAAATAAAAATAGATTAAAATATGTAAATACATAAATACATTTTTAAAAATGAAAATAAAACTAGATTAAAATAAACAAAAAATAGATTAAAACAAGTAAATAAATAAATGAATAAATAAAAATATTTAAATAAATTAATAAAGAAGTTTAAAATAAGTTACTAAATTAGTAAGTAAATAAATAGAAATTGTCTACAAATATTTTATTTTTAAATAAATATTTTATTTTTAAATAAATAAATAAAAATAGATTAAAATGTGTAAATACATAAATTACATAAATAAATACATTTTTTAAAAAAATATTAAAATAAATAGCAAAATAGATTAAAATAAGTAAATAAATAAAACTAGATTAAAAAAATTAAAACGAGTAAATAAACAAATAAATGAATAAATAAACATAATTAAATAAATTAATAAAGAGTTAATAAGTTATTAAATTAGTAAGTAAATAAATAGAAACCATCTATAAATACATTTTTGTTTTTAAAAATATTTAAATAAATAAATAAGATTAAAAAATTAGTTGAAAATAAGTAATTAAATTAGTAAATAAATAAAAAATTGTATATAAATGAATATTTTTTTAAATAAACATAAAAATAGATTAAAACAAGTAAATACTTTTATTCATTTTTTTGTTTTTTAAATAAATTAATAAGTTTAAAGTAAGTTACTAAATTAGTAAGTAAATAGAAGTAGTCTATGAATAGATATTTTAATTTTTTTAAATAAATAAATAAAAATAGATTAAAATATGTAAATACATAAATACATTTTTAAAAATGAAAATAAAAAATATTAAAATAATTTAATTAATTAATGAATAAAACTAGATTAAAATAAAAGTAAAAGTAAATAAACAAATAAATGAATAAATAAAAATATTTAAATAAATTATTAAAGAGTTAATAAGTTACTAAATTAAGTAAATAAATAGAAACCATCTATAAATAAATATTTTTTTAAATATTTAAATAAATAAATAAGATTAAAAATAGTTGAAAATAAGTAATTAAATTAGTAAATAAATAAAAAATTGTATATAAATGAATATATTTTTTTAATAAACAAATACAAATAGATTAAAATAAGTAAATACATAAGAAATAGAGAATTTGAAACTGAATTTGAGGAAACTTTTTTTTAGTTTTGTCAATCTAAATACATTGGAAAAATCAATAGGAAAAACACAGTAAATTAAGTTTAGTTTACTAAAATAATAAAAAATAATAATGGTGTATTATATTATTCACCTGATCATAGTTGTTGCGTTGCATTTAATCCATCCTGATTTAAATGTAAAAATCATTGCATTGCGGACATTTAAGTTTACACTGCAAAAAATGATGTTCTTCCTCAGTGTTTCTGTCTTGTTTTCCAGCACAAATATCTAAACATTCTTAAATCAAGATTCATTTACTGGAGAAGAGAAATGACTGACGATATTAAGTCTTGTTTTCTGAAAAACTGATCAAAATTAAGTGACTTCATGATTAAATCAAGAACAAATATCTGCCAATGGAGTTTATTTTTCTGATCCCACTGTTCTTGTTTTAAGCACAAACTCAATCTTTCAGAAAACAATCTGTCTTGTATAAAGTGCAATAGAATTAAAGCTCCAGCGCTTGACTGTGTGTGTTTGAGCAGATCTCGAGATGTTTTCAGTCTGTGACGTTTGGCAGAATAATAGTAGCAGCGTTTACACCGAAACACAAAATATTATGCTGAAATTGTTAAAGTACGAATGAAAATTCAGAATGAATTCCAGATGCTGGGAAACGTCTGCCGGCGACTGATCGGCTCGTAGAGGCGAAAGGTTAACCGTCCTTGAGAAGCGTAAGGAAAACTGCCACATAAATGGGGTCAGCATGGACATCAGGGACTCATTTTTGCCTTTTGAGGGGTTCAAATATGTGGCATGAATTTTTCTGCCTGTTGCTTCATTTGATGTGCAGATGGCCATTATTCCCAGATGTCTGCTATTTTCCCAATGACAATTGTTGAAAGTTATTGTGTTTGATTACCTTCACTTCCTTTTCTAGTTAAACATGGAATGAGAATGTGACGGATTTTAATCCACTTCCTCAGGAATTACATTAATTGATAGAAGAAACAGAATCAGTCTTAAATACTAAACAATATTGTTGAATATTATTGGCTCTGTGAGAAGCTGCTTTGAATAATAGCGTCTGCTAAAGGCATAAAGTAAACAAAAATACTTTGTTCAAATGTAAATTCAGTCATTTGCTCATGTAAATCCTGTATTTTGTCAAGTCAAATTTATTTATATAGCGTTTCACATCGTTTCAATGCAGCTTTACAGAAAATTTTTATTAATAAGTGTATCTCTTGGACTGAAACCCTTCACTTTGATGTTGCAGAAAGATTTCTTGTTAGTCATGAGTGAAAGTAGTGACTTTGCGTCTTCGAATTTGAGTGACTCAAACCAATAAAAGGCTCAATCTTAATTCTTAATGTATTTGTCATTGATTTAATTTTATATGGAAGCTTGTTTCCGCCACTAAATGAAAAAATGAAAAAGGTAATTACGACTTTTTATCTCAGAATTCTGACTTTTCTTGCAATTGCGAGTTATAAAGTCAGAATTTCGAGATATAAAGTTGCAATTCTGACTTTTTATCACGCAATTCTGACTTTATAACTCACAATTCTGACTTTATATCTTGCAATTCTGACTTTATATCTTGCAATTCTGACTTTATATCTCGCAATTCTGACTTTATAACTCGCAATTCTGACTTTATATCTTGCAATTCTGACTTTATAACTCGCAATTCTGACTTTATATCACGCAATTCTGACTTTATAACTCGCAATTCTGACTTTATAACTCGCAATTCTGACTTTATATCTCGCAATTCTGACTTTATATCTCGCAATTCTGACTTTATAACTCGCAATTCTGACTTTATATCTCGCAATTCTGACTTTATATCTCGCAATTCTGACTTTATAACTCGCAATTCTGACTTTATAACTCGCAATTCTGACTTTATATCTCGCAATTCTGACTTTATATCTCGCAAATTCTGACTTTATAACTCTCAATTCTGACTTTATCTGAATTCTGCTTCTCAGAATTGCGAGAAAGAAGTCAGAATTGCGAGATATAATGTCTTTTTTTCTCAGAATTGCGAGTTTATATCTCACAATTCTGAGGTTTTTTCTCAGATATAAACTCGCAATTGCAAAAAAAAAGTCAGAATTGTGAGATAAAAAATAAAAAAAGGTTTTTATTTCATGGCAGAAACAAGCTTCTATAGTTTTAAATTCATTCAAATTAATTTAATAAATGAAAAAAAATAATAATAATAATTTTTTAAATAGACTGAAAAAAATAACATTTTGCCTCATGTTATTTTGTTTAGTTGTCTATTCTCTATTTGAAATGAAAAAAAATCATGATTCTCAGTTTATCCAGAATCGTGCAGGTCTATCTGAAGCGAGATTTGCTTTCCTTCAACTTTGCAACCAAAAGCATGATGGGAAATTACTTGCTGATGTTACACATATTAGTCTATTAGTTCTAATGCCATTTTTTATGTGTGAACACTCCCTGCACTTCTGTAGAGATAATGTGATGATTTTAATGTCCTGAAATAGAAACTAAAAATAGATGCATAAGACTCAAATAATATGCACATTGGATTATTTGTCTATCTTCATGTAAAACAGCTGTATGTCAAAAGCACCAACTTCATCTGCTTCTGCTTTCACAGATTGCCCGCTGTTTTCTGACTCCAGACGCTGCCTGACGTCTACTTTCAAGGCAAGAAGCTTGGCATCTAAATCTGTGAGTGTTTTTGACCGTTTCATTACGCAGAACCAGCTCACAAGCATCATTTGTTCACAGGGAAATGTGTGTTTTCATATTTACAGACGTAAACAATAGTTGCCAGGCGAGACGCAGGGTCGTAACCATGAAGTGAGCCAGAGATCCACCTTTCCCTGCATAAACATCCTTACTTGGCCATAACACTCACTTTAACTGTTCGCCGTTAGCTGACGTCATGAAATGTCGGAGATGCGTGACCTTTTTAGGCCTAAATTTAAGATGCATGCATTTGGATTACAAAGTTTGGTAACGCTTTAGCCTACTTAAAGCCTTTATGTATAATGCATTATAAAGATATTCATATTGTAGGCCTACACTATAATGCATTATATATTTTCATAAATAATTGTAGTTAAAATGCATTATATTCCTTGTTACGTCTGAAATTGGTTGTTTGTCATGAGTTTTAATGCATTATACTTTCTAAAGGTGTAACAATGAATAGATAAGTATTATAATGTATTATAACTGTTATTCATGAGATTATAAGGTGCATAATTAATGCATTAAAATACTTCATAATGCATTATATATAAAGGCTTTTAGTGTTTAGTGTTGAGGCTGCATTCGACACTATCGACCACAGCATTCTTTTGAATAGACTCAAATTATGTTGATTAGTGAAATTGCATTGGCATGGTTCAAATCATACTTATCTGACTGTTATCAGTTTGTAGTAGTAAACGAAGAGATGTCATATCGATCACAAGTTCAGTATGGAGTACCACAAGGCTCAGTACTAGGACCGTTGCTGTACAAGTTCAGTATGGAGTACCACAAGGCTCAGTACTAGGACCGTTGCTGTACAAGTTCAGTATGGAGTACCACAAGGCTCAGTACTAGGACCGTTGCTGTTCAAGTTCAATATGGAGTACCACAAGGCTCAGTACTAGGACCGTTGCTGTTCAAGTTCAATATGGAGTACCACAAGGCTCAGTACTAGGACCGTTGCTGTTCATTCTGTACATGCTACCCTTGGGAGATATCATTAGGAAGCATGGCGTTAGTTTTCACTGTTACGCTGATGATACTCAGCTCTATATTTCTTTATGCCCTGATGAAACTTACCAAATCACAAAATTAATGGAATGCATAGCTGATATAAAAAATTGTGTGACTTGTAATTTCTAGGGCTGGGACAATACTATTGATGCATCGCAATTCGTGGATCGTTTCTGATATTTTCCAAATGCATCGCAAATCGATTCTGAGCTTAGTTTTTAACAGCAGATGGCACTCTAGGCTATTTTTTAACCGCATGCTCAAATGCTCATGAAGAAGAGCGCTTGTGCGTTCGGCTGAGTCTTACAATTATGTATTTGCACCTCAGAATGCTTTTATGATGCGAGATTAATGTAAACAGCCCACTGCAAACACCCCTGTAATTCAACCTTTTCAAACTTTATGAATGATTATTTTATAGAAGGTTCAAGTGATGTGTGTAAGGAATTGGAAGAAAGCAGAATACGGCTGTTTCTAAAGCATGCAGTGCCATCTGCTGTTGAAAACTAAGCTCAGAATCGATTGGAAAGAGAATCGCGATACATACGGAAAATATCAGAATCAATCCAGAATCATTTCTCGATTCACGATGCATCGATGTTGTGACGAGCAGGGCGGGCGAGAGCCGTGAGGGAACGGCGCGAGGCCGGTGACGCGAGAGTTAACAAGCTCCACCTGTGAGGTGCACCGGCCTTGAGTCTCTCACGGAGGAGCTCCGGAAGCATAAAAGGAGGAGCGACGACAGTGAAGGACGAGAGAGGACCAGGCCTGGACTTTATTTTGTTTTATTATGTTTGTGTGGCCGGCAGACGTCCGCGAGGGTCTGCCGGCATTACTTTCGTTTTGTTCTTTGTTTATTTTATTAAAGTTTATTGTTTGAATGTTCGCCGGTTCCCGCCTCCTTCTTCCCACATCTTACGAACTGTGTTACAGATGTATTGTCCCAGCCCTAGTAATTTCCTACTACTAAATTCAGAAAAAAACAGAGATTCTAATTATTGGACCAAAAAAAACTCAGAACGTAATAACCTAGAATACTGTCTAACACTAATAACTAATGATTCAAATCATACTTATCTGACCGTTATCTTCATTTGCTACTACAAACTGATATGTCATAGTTCAGTATGGAGTACCACAAGGCTCAGTACTAGGACCGTTGCTTTTCACCTTGGGAGATATCATTAGGAAGCATGCCGTTAGTATTCACTGTTATGCTGATGATACTCAGCTCTATATTTCTTTGCGCCCTGACGAAACTTACCAACATTAATGAAGAGATGTCATATCGATCACAAGTTAAGTGTGGAGTACCACAGGGCTCAATACTAGGACCGTTGCTTTTCACCCTGTACTATTGCAGAAATCTGACCGGTTTCACTTATGCATGACATAAGTTTAAGTTTATTAGTGTTTATGTTAAAACAGTGTAATCCAAACAGATCGGACATTTTACATGCATTTCAAATCTTAAATTTAAGCCTTTTCTTGAGAGAAACACTGCGACCGCACACCGTCCACATGGTGCTCGCAACACACACCATAAATCCCCTGCGCACCTCAACAACACATGGCTGCAATAAGCCAACAAATTAAGCCATTACAGAAGCGTTTAAGGTACACAGACATCCGCGTTTAAAGGGTTTGAGGAGTGGCCGGTGGAGCAGCTGGGAAATGGCCCTCTTGGTCAAATCTGGAAAAAACACCAGCGTAACAAGAGCGTGAGCAGATGTGTGTGGTCAGTACAGCCTTGGCCTTGAAAACACGGATTCCTCTCGGTCCTTCATACGAGCCCGACTGCTTTCATTAGAGAGGTACGCGATGAAATATTTGGCACAGGCGGCGGCTGGCCCGGGGCGAAGTGGTACGCCAGGCCAAATCTACTGATTATGAGTCCCAGTTTCTGTCCTGCGCTGTTTAGGAGGCATTCCCATAAAAACTCATTAGACGGTGGGCAAGAGCTGTTGCTTCTCCAGCAGTAAGAACGTGAAGTCATAACATTTTATGAACCCTTCTGGGAACTTTTTCAACTCTTTGCAATGGTTATCTCCATTCGCTGTGGAGATTCGGGAGACGGTGTTGCGTGATCTGCTGTTGCTTTTTAATAAGTCTTGTAGTCATTTTTTCCACTCTACGGCTCCTTGTGACTGGTGAAATAATGCTAGACATGTTTAAAATGCTTGTAAAGCTCAGCGTTTGAAGCTCACGTGGAATGTTTCCACTAAACTAGAGAGGTTTACTCAAATTAACATCCTTGTATTTCTGTAATATTTACAAACACTCACTTCAGTGTGAAAATACTTGATGCATGTGCCATAATGTTTTCACACGTTTTGCGTAATTTGTCAAAATTGTAAATTATGGTACAAATATTCTCTTATTCATGGCAATCTGCTTTGTAAACTAGTACACTGACTTCATTAGTGGCTGTAATGGAAATAATGATCAAATGAAGAATCTGTAAACACACAGATATAAGTTATGTTCATACAATAAATTCTGACATGTTTATTTCAATCTTTGTTAATATCATCATAGTTTTCATGTTGGATTTCCATAGGCAAGACTATAGGGTCAAAATGTTAATAGATATTACCAAACTTGATACTAAAATATGCAAATGCAGCATTATTTAATTAAATATGTACATATTTGCATGCACTTCTAGAACAGAAATCTGAACATTAGATAAAGTCATAATTTTGAGATAAAAGTCGAAATTATGACATATTGAGTCATAATTATAATTAAAAAGTCAAAATGATGACATAAGTCAACTTTCTATGCCATAATTATGATTTTTATGTCATAATTATGACAAAAAGTCAAAATTACATCTCTATAATGACATACTAAGTCATTACCATGAAATTAAAGTCAGAATTATGATATAAAGTCGAAATTATGACATAAGTCAACTTTCTGTCATAATTATGATTTTTGTCATAATTATGACAAAGTTGAATTTGAGATAAAGTGGAAATGATATACTGAGTCATAATTATGAGATTTAATAGTAAAAATTATGACAAGTCAACTTTCTGTCATAATTATGATTTTTATGTCATAATTATGACATAAAAAGTCGAAATTATGACATACTAAGAGATTAAAAAGTAGAAATTATTACATAAGTCAACTTTGTTATAATTCTGATTTTTAGGTCATAATTATCACAAAAAGTCGAAATTGAGATAAAGTTGAAAGTACGACTTGCTGAATCATAATTGTGACAAACTAAATCATGATTATGAGATTAAAAAGTCAAAATCATGCCATAATTATGATTTTTATGTCATAATTATGACATAAAAAGTCCAAATTATGACATACTAAGAGATTAAAATTCGATATTGTGACACAAGTCAATTATGACATAGAAAGTTATGATTTTAATGTCATAATTTAAATTTTTCATGTTATAATTTACAAAAACATGTTTTGTTCCTTATGTGGTGGAAATGGCCTTACATGCGGTACTGACAGTGTAGAAGAGAAAAAGAAAAAGTGTTTCCCTGTCAGAAAGCAGAACTTTCTCAATCATCCCATCTGAAGTTCCTCGCTCCCGCCCCCGCGCGGCTCGCGCGCATCTACCTGCGTCTGGAGAGGCGGGGCGCGCGCCGAGCTCCACCAATAGCGCGCGCTGACTCCGCCCCGCCGCAGCGCGAAACTTTCTTCAGTTGCAGCTGCAGAAGGAGCAGAACACACTCACTGCAGCTGCATCACTGACAGCAGGCACACTATCAGGCTTCACTATGTTCGCCTTCACCCTGTGGATTATAATGTTGTGGAGCGCCGCGCGCGCGGACGCGAGGAAACCGGACGAGTTCTTCAGCGAGAGCGTTTACCGCGCGAGATGCGCGTCACGGTGCCTCAGCCTGCACATCACGCGCATTTCTGCTGCTTTCAAGCAGTTCCAGGTATGTTAAATTATGTCATTATATCAAACAGGCGATTCATCAATATGAGTTTCTATGGAAAATTCGCATACAGTTATTTCTTATGTCATCATTTCGACTAAGTATGTAATTTCTTAACTTTTAATTTATATACACAATCTTGAAATTTAGATTATTGTTTTTGTAGTATGTTTTGCTGAAGTATGTTTTCAAATTTTCGACTGATATGTGCTTTTCAGTGGCCGATATATATGGGCAAATGTAATGTACCCAGAATTTATTAAATCGGATGAATCGCTTATTTTTATTTATTATTATTAATAATAAGTATTATTATTATCATTCTTATTGTTATTTTACAGTATTTAAATTGACTTTAAAATCACAAAAGATACACATCAGTGGATTTTGAACCTGACAAACTGATGATCATCATATTGGTCTGTCGCTCATTAATGACCTAGAAATATTACTATTAAAACTATTTAATGACAGAAAATGAAATGAACACTTATTTTGCATAACATTTACTCTAGATTCACAGAAATCTGAAAACAGATACTGAGTGCATTTTCAATCACAATACCAGCCATTTAATCCGCTTTATCGGCCCATCATTATAATAGTTTTATGGGTTTTTTTTTTATTGTTTTAAAAACGAATTAACATATAGAAATATTTAGGTTTCACATTTAGAAAAGTTTATGACAAGCACATTTCCCTCCCAAATTCATAATGTAGAAAAAATATATATTTTTTCTTATTACATTTTTATTATACATATATATTTATTAGAGCAGCACGCTTAATCGTTAAACAATCGCGATCCTGATTCAAACACCCACACGATTTTATAATAGAGTAAACCACCTTTTGAAAGTACGGAGCCCTGCACATGACATAAAATTGTGCGCACGGTTTAGCGAATCGAGGGAACGAAAAAGTAAATCGTGCGCACGGTTTAGCAAATCGAGGGAACGAAATAGTAAATCGTGCGCACGGTTTAGCAAATCGAGGGAACGAATTAGTAAATCGTGCGCACGGTTTAGCAAATCGATGGAACGAATTAGTAAATCGTGCGCACGGTTTAGCAAATCGAGGGAACGAAATAGTAAATCGTGCGCACGGTTTAGCAAATCGAGGGAACGAAATAGTAAATCGTGCGCACGGTTTAGCAAATCGAGGGAACGAATTAGTAAATCGTGCGCACGGTTTAGCAAATCGAGGGAACGAATTAGTAAATCGTGAGCACGGTTTAGCAAATCGAGGGAACGAAATAGTAAATCGTGCGCACGGTTTAGCAAATCGAGGGAACGAATTAGTAAATCGTGCGCACGGTTTAGCAAATCGAGGGAACGAAATAGTAAATCGTGCGCACGGTTTAGCAAATCGAGGGAACGAAATAGTAAATCGTGCGCACGGTTTAGCAAATCGAGGGAACGAATTAGTAAATCGTGCGCACGGTTTAGCAAATCGATGGAACGAATTAGTAAATCGTGCGCACGGTTTAGCAAATCGAGGGAACGAAATAGTAAATCGTGCGCACGGTTTAGCAAATCGAGGGAACGAAATAGTAAATCGTGCGCACGGTTTAGCAAATCGAGGGAACGAATTAGTAAATCGTGCGCACGGTTTAGCAAATCGAGGGAACGAATTAGTAAATCGTGCGCACGGTTTAGCAAATCGAGGGAACGAAATAGTAAATCGTGCGCACGGTTTAGCAAATCGAGGGAACGAATTAGTAAATCGTGCGCACGGTTTAGCAAATCGAGGGAACGAAATAGTAAATCGTGCGCACGGTTTAGCAAATCGAGGGAACGAAATAGTAAATCGTGCGCACGGTTTAGCAAATCGAGGGAACGAATTAGTAAATCGTGCGCACGGTTTAGCAAATCAAGGGAGCGAAATAGTACATCATGCACAGGATTTAGCAAATTGAGGGAATAAATTAGTAAATCATGCGCACGTGTAGGGCTCCGTATGAAAGTAACTTAAAGCTTCAAATAAAGATTGTTTTAATTACATTCTTAAACCAGTAGGTGGCGACAAGTGACTGTTAAAAAATGTATTTGTCATTGATTCGTCATTCAATAATTCGTTCAAAAATACTGATTCATCCAGTAATGAAACAAGTGAAGTCTTTATGAGTGAGTCACTGAATCATTCATTCAACCCAATTAAAAGAAAAATAATTCTAATTAATTAAATTTTTTTTTAAAATAGACTGCAGCAATTAACATTTTGATAGAACCTTTAGCAAATTACATTTTATTTTGTTTAGTTGTCTATTCAGATCGTGATGTCTATTTATCCAGAATCTTATATATATACTGTAAACAAAAATGGGCTGGAGATGTTTTTGAATGGAGATGATATACTTCTATAAATTATAACTGAAAATCATTTGTAAGTGCATTATAAGTTAACCTGAATAGTGTGCTAACTGTGTGTTGTAGGTGTTAAACTGTGGTTACTTAAAGGAATTATCTGGAACTTTGTCGTTTTTGTCTGATATTTAGTGATCTTTCTGGTATATGAGCATGTGCAGTAAAACAGATGATTCCTCAGTGAAGGGTTTGGGTCTTATGTTGTTGTTTTGTCAGAAGTCATACATCTACAGCGTATTTGTTTCCTAAGAAACATATTCCTTCTCCTTCTAAGCGTTCCTCATCGTGTTTCACTGCTTGCGTCTGAAGGGACACGAGTGTGTTCAAGGTTAATGCATGCATCTTATGCGTGAAACTTGCCATGCAACCAAAACAAGCCGACATCCATCCGAGGAGAACTCGTGACGGTTTATGATGTTCTTGAAAGAAATGTCGAGCCATTTGGCGGTGATGAAGCGGAACTGCAGCCGTTAATGATTTGAGTGGAACATCTCTCTTAACTTCAAAAGGGAAGTATGGAGAAAGCTCGTGAATTTGTGATTCTCTGTGGCTTTTGTCTCCAGAGGAAGTGCCGTGACAGGCTGAGCTTGATAAAGGGCTGGTTGAACTGGCTGGGAAGCTCCAGGAATAGAAAGCGATTGTTGTTGGTGCTCCATAAAGAGTGTCCAGAGGCCGTGTGTGTGTGTGTGTGTGTGTGTGTGTGATCACAGGTCTTTCATGTGAAAATGGGAGGTCTGGTCAGCTGCAAAAACATGCAGCCCCCCTCTGAACTCGCCTGGTGACCAAATGCCAGTGTCACACTCCACACAACTGCTGCGCTTCCCTTCCTGCTGACGGAGAATCGGATCATCAGTCCTTCCTTCAGGAGTTCCTAGAGATTCAATGAGGAAGTGTTAAGAAGAGATGATTGAATGAGGATATCTATCGTTCTATCTCTCTCTATCTATCTATCGTTCTATCTTTCGTTCTATCTCTATCGTTCTATCATTCTTTCTATCGTTCTATTGTTCGTTCTGTCGTTCGTTCTATTGTTCCATCCATCATCCATCCTTCTATCGTTCTTTGTCTATATATTCCTCTCTCATATATTCTATCCATCTTTCTATCTATTGTTCTATCATCAGTCTCCATCCATCAATCCATCATTCTATCATTCTCTCCATCCATCCATCCTTCTGTCATTCTCTCAATCCATCCATCAATCCATCCATCCATCCATCCATCCATCCTTCTATCGTTCTCTCAATCCATCCATCCATCCATCCATCCTTCTATCATTCTCTCAATCCATCCATCCATCAATCCATCCATCCATCTTCCATTCCGATCCATCCATCCTTCTATCGTTCTCTCAATCCATCCATCCATCCATCATTCTGTCTCTCTGTCCTTCTCTCATCTATCTATCCATCCATCCATCCATCGTCCATCATTCTGTCTCTGTCCTTCTCTCATCTATCTATCCATCCATCCATCCATCCATCCATCATTCTGTCTCTCTGTCCTTCTCTCATCTATCTATCCATCCATCCATCCATCGTCCATCATTCTATTGTTCTCTCAATCCATCCAACCATCCATCTGCCATTTCAATCCATCCATCCATCATTCTGTTGTTCTCTCCATCCATCCATCCATCCATCCATCCTTCTATCGTTCTCTCAATCCATCCATCCATCCATCCATCCATCATCCATCATTCTATCGTTCTCTCAATCCATCCATCCTTCTATTGTTCTCTCAATCATCCATCCATCCATCTGCCATTCCAATCCATCCATCCATTCTTCTATTGTTCTCTCAATCCATCCATCCATCCATCTGCCATTCCAATCCATCCATCCATTCTTCTATTGTTCTCTCAATCCATCCATCCATCCATCTGCCATTCCAATCCATCCATCCATCCATCCATCCATCCATCCATCCATCCATCCATCGTCCATCATTCTATCGTTCTCTCATCCATCCATCCATCCATCCTTCTATTGTTCTCTCAATCCATCCATCCATCCATCTGCCATTCCAATCCATCCATCCATCCATCCAACCATCATCCATCCATCCTTCTATCGTTCTCTCAATCCATCCATCCTTCCATCCATACATCGTTCTATCTGTCTCTCTGTCCTTCTCTCATCTGTCTATCCATCATCCATCCATCCATCCATCGTCCATCATTCTATCGTTCTCTCCATCCATCCATCCATCCATCCTTCTATCGTTCTCTCAATCCATCCATCCATCCATCCATTCATCTGCCATTTCAATCCATCCATCCATCCATCCATCCATCCATCCACCCACCATCCATCGTTCTGTTGTTCTCTCCATCCATCCATCCATCCATCCATCCTTCTATCGTTCTCTCAATCCATTCATCCATCTGCTGTTCCAATCCATCCATCCATCCATCCATCCATACATCATTCTATCTATCTATCTATCTATCTATCTATCTATCTATCTATCTATCTTCTGTCTGTCTGTCGTTCCATCCATCCGTTCTTTTGTTCTATCGTTCTATCCATCCATCCATCCTCCATCTGATGATAGGCTGATGATAATATAATTTGTAATTAATCATTTTATTAGTATTAGTAAAGAATACACAATAGTTTCAGACTTTTGAATCAGTTGTATGTGGTCTCACTTGTTTATTCAAGCTGCTTTTGACACTTAGAATCTTTATGTCCCAAATAATAGTGTGTCAGCACAGGTCATCAAAACACGCAGTTTAATGTCCAGCGAAATTAAACATTTCTGGACTTTTTATTGTCCTATTTGACGTCTAAATAGCATAGTATTTATGTGCGTTCGAGTATAGGCGATTCCATAACAGACAGAGGGAAACACCCGGCTGTAAATCCACCGTCTGCGACTGCGAGCTGAAAGGGCGACTCTGTTTCGGCAGCGTGCGTTTGGAAAGCATCTGCTGTGTGTGGAATTATTTATGTGTGGATGTATTAAGCCAAAGGTGTGTCAGAGAGGTCCAGCTAGCGCGTTTGACGTCGTAAAAATTATTACGTTTTAAATTAAGCCCTTCGTTCCCTCCGTTTGGCTTAATGTGCCGAGCCCGAGGGACGCGCGTTCTGATCCAAAGGAAAGACAAACATTGGAAAGAAGTTTTGCCGTGTCCCCTTGTCAAGGGCCTTTGATATGAAACAACTTGGAAAGGGAATCAAACCGCGGCAGCAGCTTGTATGTGTGCGGTTTTTCATTAGTGAAGACATGAATGGAGTCTTGTGCAGCTTCACACACTCAGAAACATCCACACTTATGAGTTTTCAGCTGTATTTGTGTTTATCGATTACCACAGAATGTAATTCGTGTTCTGATCTTTGGTCTGTCGGAGTGCTGGGTGTGTAACTGAGCAATAATGGCTCCTTAAACAACCCAAGAGTCAATCCGCTCAACCCTTCATTTCTTCACTTATTTCCACTTTACAGCCCGTCTATCTCTGGAATGTGGCGTCTGTAGATGTTTTGCACCTTATGAAACGCTGATAAGAACGTCAGTTTGCTGATTTACCAGCACATTGCCCAATACTGACACAAAAGTCTCATCTCATTGTTTTATTTTGCTATTTTAGTGATACAGATGCTCTTAGAATTAAGTTATAAGACTTTATTTAATTCTGAATGTGAAAAAAGCTTTGTTGTGCAAGGAGGTTAGAGAAAAAAAATATTAAAAAATAAAATTAAAATTAAAAATAGTATAAATATGAATTAACAATCAATGAATAAATGAGTAGAAATGTAATAATTAACTTAATAGAAACTATAAATATTTTCCATATATTATTTTCACCGTATGAATTTAGTCTTTATACACATCCCACTGAAAACCCCTACATTAAACTGGAAAGGTATGACCAAATGATGGATGACGCTCGTTTCTCTTACTGAGAGACGTATGGAATGGATTTAACCAAAAAAGGCTCCGTCTTGAAAGCGGTGATGGTCATGGTTTCGAGTGTTTGGAGCGCAGTGGACCTGTGTTGTGTTAAACACTCGCCCCAAAGCACCGCTCTGATTAAAGCATCTGAACAATGTAAATAAAACACAGAGGAGCAGCTAAACTCAGAGCAATGTGAGAAAGAATAGTTCAAAGCGCAGACATGATCCTGTGTGATGAACAGACGACGGGCTCCTCCAAAAAAAGAGTCCGAACCACCTGCTTACAGACGGATTCATCATCCTGTCACATCCCATATAGAGCATCTATCTATCTGTCTATCTATCCATCCGTCCAGACAGACAGATAGATAGATAGATAGATAGATAGATAGATATGACAGATAGATATGACAGATAGATAGATAGATGGATAGATATGACAGATAGATAGATAGATAGATAGACGGACAGACAGACAGACGGATAGATAGAATGATAGATGGACGGACGGACAGATAGAACAATAGATGGATAGACGGATGGATGGATGGATAGACGGATGGATGGATGGATGGACAGACAGACAGATAGAATGATAGAACAATAGATAGATAAATAAATAGAACAATGGACGGACAGAGGGACGTAACGGTAAATGGATAGACGGACAGACAGACAGAGAACAACAGATAGATAGATAGATGGAATGATGGATGGACGGGCGGACGGAACGATAGACAGACAGACAGATAGATAGATAGATCAACAGATAGATAGATAGATAGAGGGACGGACATAATGATAAATGGATAGACAGACAGATAGAACGATAGACAGACAGATAGAATGATAGATCGATAGATATTGTTCTATCATTCTATCTATCTATCGTTCTTTCTGTCTATCTATATCGTTCTATCGTTCTGTCTGTATCTATCTATCTATCTATCATTCTATCGTTCTGTCTATCATTCTATCTATCGTTCTATCGTTTTGTCTGTATCTATTTATCTATCTATCTATCTATCTATCGTTCTGTCTGTCTGTATCTATCTATCTATCTATCTATCTATCTATCATATCGTTCTGTCTATCATTCTATCATTCTGTCTCTCGATCTATCTATCTATCTATCTCTCATTCTATCATTCTATCGTTCTATCTATCTATCATTCTATCGTTCTGTCTATCATTCTATTGTTCTGTCTCGATCTATATCTATCTATCTATCTATCTATCTATCTCTCATTCTATCATTCTATCGTTCTATCTATCATTCTATCGTTCTGTCTGTATCTATCTATCTATCTATCTATCATATCGTTCTGTCTATCTATCTATCTCTCATTCTATCATTCTATCGTTCTATTTATCATTCTATCGTTCTGTCTGTATCTATCTATCTATCTATCTATCATATCGTTCTGTCTATCTATCTATCTATCTCTCATTCTATCATTATATCGTTCTGTCTATCATTCTATCGTTCTGTCTGTATCTATCTATCTATCATTCTATTGTTCTGTCTGTCTCGATCTATCTATCTATCTATCTCATTCTATCATTCTATTGTTCTGTCTATCATTCTATTGTTCTGTCTATCTATCTATCTCTCATTCTATCATTCTATCGTTCTGTCTGTATCTATCTATCTATCTATCTATCATTCTATCGTTCTGTCTATCATTCTATCTATCGTTCTTTCTGTCTATCTATCGTTCTATCTATCTATCTATCTATCTATCATTCTGTCTGTCTGTATCTATCTATCTATCATTCTATCGTTCTGTCTATCATTCTATCGTTCTGTCTGTCTCGATCTATCTATCTATCTATCTATCTATCTATCTCTCATTCTATCATTCTATCGTTCTATCTATCATTCTATCGTTCTGTCTGTATCTATCTATCTATCATTATATCGTTCTGTCTATCTATCTATCTCTCATTCTATCATTCTATCGTTCTATTTATCATTCTATTGTTCTGTCTGTCTCGATCTATCTATCTATCATTCTATTGTTCTATCTATCGTTCTGTCTGTCTCTATCTATCTATCTATCATTATATCGTTCTGTCTATCTATCTATCTCTCATTCTATCATTATATCGTTCTGTCTATCATTCTATCGTTCTGTCTGTATCTATCTATCTATCATTCTATTGTTCTGTCTGTCTCGATCTATCTATCTATCTATCTCTCATTCTATCATTCTATCGTTCTATCTATCATTCTATCGTTCTGTCTGTATCTATCTATCTATCATTCTATTGTTCTATCTATCTATCGTTCTGTCTGTCTCTATCTATCTATCTATCTATCTATCATTATATCGTTCTGTCTATCATTCTATTGTTCTGTCTGTATCCATCTATCATTCTATTGTTCTGTCTGTATCCATCTATCATTCTATTGTTCTGTCTATCTATCTATCTATCTCTCATTCTATCATTCTATCGTTCTGTCTGTATCTATCTATCTATCTATCTATCCATTTATCATTCTATTGTTCTATCTATCGTTCTGTCTGTCTCTATCTATCATTCTATCGTTCTGTCTGTCTGTATTTATCTATCTATCTATCTCTCATTCTATCATTCTATCGTTCTATCTATCGTTCTGTCTGTCTCTATCTATCTATCATTCTATCGTTCTGTCTGTCTGTATTTATCTATCTATCTATCTCTCATTCTATCATTCTATCTATCGTTCTATCGTTCTGTCTGTCTTTAAATCTGAGTTGTGTTGTTTGCTCCATCAGTTTAATCCAGCACTGAAGTGTGTTTTCCTCCAGTGTGTCTCATCCATCCTCAGATGTTCTTGTAAACTGTGAATCTTGTTGGCTGTGTGTCAGATAGCTTATGCTGCTCTATCGAAAGCTGCTTTGGATAAAAGCGCCAACATGATGTAAATGTACAGTTTATCTCTAAAGACAATGTTGTGCTTATTTCCCGTGGATGAGTTTCCTTGACGGATCACAGTTGATCTGGCGGTGTGAATCCACCACTGATGCTTTAGCAAACCGATTGTAAATCTGTGAGCTTTGAAACCCAAAGGCTCAAACTGTCCAGGAATACCCTTCGCTCCGAACTAAGCCGGGGTTACAGCGCTGACCTATAATTGTCTGTCGGAGGTCAGGGACTCAGAGCAGCAACAGCTGGGTCAACATCCCGCCGAGTGTCCGAGGGATGAAATGAAGTCTGAATGACTGTGAGTGATGTATCGGCGGAGCTGGGATTTATTTAAGCATGTAGTGACTGTATTCACAACAACACATGACCCCGATCGCCTAAAAAATACATCTCCGTAGATTTCTTCACAAATGTTGATGATTTGTTTTGGTTTAAAGCCTCTGCAGCTCATGAGGTGAAGCTAATAGTGTTTGATTTACAGTCTTAATAAAGGTGATCCAATTAACATATCTGAGCTAGATCCTGTAGAATTGCTAAAACGTTTCATGCTGCGCTGGTTTAATGACTCTGATTGAAGACACACGCTTACGCTCCATTATAGCAGCATCACAACCGATCTTGACAATTCACATGTTCTGCATTTGCTTTGGTTCCATCTTCTGTTCCACTCTTTGAAGCTCGTTGACCATTATCCTTGACATCAAGTGCGCAACACCCTACGGTACTGGATGGCAAATTAAATCCAGTAATGATAAGTTGTTTCCCAAGGTTTCACAGGGAATTTCCACTGGATTACATTGTTCCAGAATCCTTTGAACTTGACATTGAACTTAAGCAGACTTTTGGTTTGCAGACCCGTAAAGTTTGCCTGTTCAGATGCTTTTGGGAAAGGGAACAAAGCCCTGATTCACATCCCTTCATTTGATACTGTAGTCAAGCGTGGTTTGTTTGAGTGATGGTGCAAATGAATCTTTGAATCGATTCAGTGAAATGAATAGTTTGAACTGATTCACTTCAGTTTGAATGTTTCATGTCTGGTGTGACGTGATTTGCAGGGTTTTTATTATGTCTCTCTTCTCATTTCAGAGCAATGGATCATTGGTGTGGTGTCAGAATCACAAGCAGTGCTCAAAGGTAAATTTGTGAGTCTCATGAAAACTGTCTGGGTCGTAGTTGGAAGAGAAATAAGGAAGGGATTATGAAAGACAAAAAACATTCAGTATAATAAGAAATGAGGACCATTAAGATTTTTTTGCAAGATCTTTATGAACATTTTCACTCCAAGTTTTTTTTGTAATGCAATAAAAAGTCATTCTCATTACTGCAATGCAAGAACAATAGTGATGTTTTATTTAAATCTTCGTAAATTTGACAAGTTTACAAAAAGTAAGGTTGAAGTATTTAAATTTCTCATTACTGTAATGCAAGAAAAAAAGTTTTATTTAAATATTCATAAATTGTAGAAGTTTAAAAAAGTAAGGTTTAAGAATTTATTCATCTCATTACTGTAATGCAAGAAATATAGCGATGTTTTATTAAAATCTTCGTAAATTTTACAAAAAATGTTTAATGTTTAAAAAAATTGTTTCATTTAAATATTCATACATTTTACACATTCAAAAAAGTAAGGTTAAAGTGTTTAAACATCTAATTATTATAATGCAAGAATATTTAAAAATAGTGATGTTAAAATATTCAAAAGTTTACAAGTTTTAAAAAAGTAAGGTTAATGAATTTGTGCATCTCATTACTGCAACGCAAGAAAAAGTGTTTTATTTAAATGTTCATAAATTTTACAAGTTCATAAAAGTAAAGTTAAAGTGTTTAAAACATCTAATTATTACAATGCAAGAATATTTAAAAATAGTGATGTTTAAATATTCAAAAGTTTACAAGTTTTAAAAAGTAAGGTTAAAGTATTTATGCATCTCATTACTGTAAGACAAGAAAAATAGTGTTTTATTTAAATATTCTTAAAATGTTTAAGTTTAAAAAAGGTGAAAGAAACATCTTGTTAATGCAATGCAAGAAATAACCTGATATTTTATTAAAATATTTGTAAGTTTACAAGTTTAGCAAAGTTATTTATGCATCTTGTTACGGTAATGCAAAAAAAAAAAAATTGTGTTTTTAAATATTCGTAAAGTTAAAGTGTTTAAACATCTAATTATTGCAATGCAAGAATATTTTAAAATAGTGATGTTTAAATATTCAAAAGTTTACAAGTTTAAAAAAGTAAGGTTAAAGTGTTTATGCATCTCAGTACTGAAAGACAAGAAAAATAGTGTTTTATTTATACATTTGTAAATTTTTCAAGTATAAAAAAGTAAGGTGAAAGTATTTAAACATCTTGTTAATGCAAGAAATAACAGTGAGATTTTATTAAAACATTTGTAAGTTTACACGTTTAATAAAGTTATGCATCTCGTTACTGTAATGCAAGAAAAAATGTGTTTTATTTAAATATTTGTTTAAAAAATTAAGGTGAAAGTATTTATACATCTCCTTACTGTAATGCAAGAAATAATACATTTTAATACATTTTATTAAAATATTAGTACATTTTACAAGTTTAAAAAAGAAATGTGAAAGTATTTCTACATCATGATGGTAGTATTTGTCATACTGCCTTTATTTAGATGTAAATTATGTTGAAATGCAGTACAAACGCTGTATGGCAGTGACAAGAATCTATTGAGAATAATGGGAACTACAAAATAATATTTAGATTTTGAGGTGAAATAAGTTTGAATTTTGTTAAATTCACTGCCTCACATGTTCTTAATATTTCATGTATAGAACTGAAGTCAGATGCAGTAGTGAGTGTGTTTACATGATTCCCTGGTCTCTAGCATGTGTAAATGTGATGCATACTCTACAGTTTACTATGGTAACAGTAATATTGAGTCCCTGTAGGGGTCTGAATCAAACACTGATGGTACAGACATGTCCTGTGTTGAATCATTCACAGGAAGGCATCATGCATGACGCTCGTTCACACAACAGTGGTTATATGAGACGGCGTCAGAAATGATGAAGGAAGAGCAGAGGATGAGCAAAATTTGCTTGCTTGATCCAAATCTCAGTTTGATAATATTTGTGCATATTTGATGATTTAGCAACGGAAAACTTCATTTTGAGTCTCTCATGCATTTTACATAAGGAGCGTATTTTAAATAAGGTACAAAACTGTTATTTTATTAATAGACGAAATATTGAATTGCCATGTTTTAGCACTGCCGTATTTGAAGTAACATTTCATACATTAGTTAATGCACTTTTCTAACTAACATTAACAAAGATATTAAATGCTTTGGTCATTGTTATTTTATGTTAGCTAATGCATTAACTAATGTTTACAAATGAGACCTTATTGTAAAGTGTTCCCAAAGTTCATTGTCGTGAAATCGCGTGACGAGTGAAGTTCAGCCAAGAAGAACAGACATTAACAAGGCAAAACACAAATTCATTTTGCTTCACAAGAGGTAATGAGGATGTCAGAGGGCTTCAAAAGGAGATACACTGCGCTTTAAAAGCAAAGCCGCTTTGTTTTTGCGCTAGAATGCAACAAAAGACCTGCTCTTTTCCTTTCCATGGAGTTGGCCAGTGTTGGATCTTGGCAGCGGCGCTGTCCCCAGTCATTCATCAAGAGCTGCTGTGTTAAAGAAGGATTTGGCTGTTTGCGTGTCTGAGCGTTGGGCGTTCCCATTACAACTGGCCCTCTTCATCTCTGAGAGTCAGAAAAACTCTTGACGCCCGTGAGGAGATCATGCCATGCTTTGACTGAGTGTGTTTCTGTTGCTAGTTATATGTCAGGCTTACTTCAAAATCATGTTTTTTATAATGGTAATTAGTAATGCATATGTTGTCGTTCTGTGGGTGGGACGAGGCCAGAGGACTGAGTTCAGTCTGTGCTAATTTTATGTGTTAGTCAAAGTACACATGCGTCAGATGGACGTTTTTTGCCTGTTGCATCATGTTTCGCTGTTTCGTGTCTTGAGATGTTGTGTCGAGTTAATAGTTTGAGTTTTTAAACGTGCTCTGTGCCGTTATAATCGATCATCTCGCTGTGTTTAAATGCTGCAGAGATGTGCGCCATTCAGAGCTGAATTGAGAATATATCTTTTAAATTGCAATTCAGTTCCTGGATTTGAATTTGAATGTAGAAAACAGGACGCAGAAATGCAGTTCTGGTTTTGGGAATGCAAGGAAGTAGAATTAAAATGAATTGAAATTAAAAGAAATTGTCATTTTTAGCTAGAAAAACAACGGAAACTAAGTTT